>NW_013952721.1:460845-474516 GCF_001266775.1 Austrofundulus limnaeus | reverse complement strand
ACCTTACCTTAAACGTCAATATGTGACGAGTTGGGAGTGAGAATGTGTAGACCCTCTACACACCCAAAATGAGCGTAAGCATGGGTCAAAGCTGGCGTGAGGCACCGCACATTTTCACGTCAAGTTTGGATTTTATAAATCACAACCTTGGCGTAAAAAGTGGCGTACGCAAGTTTCTGGGCTCAAATTGTGCGTACGCCAGTTTTATAAATCCGACCCCTGGTCATTCAGTAAATTCAGGTAGTCAGCTGTCCACATTCTTTGAGCACAGACTGTTGCTGAACCTAKACACCTGACCAACTGCAGAAACTCCACATCATAGCACTCCACATGGTTGTTTAAGAAAGGAGAAGCAACTCATTGCACCAGGTGGGGTTAAATAACTTGTTGCCAGCTGAAMGATAATTGCTCATGCAGTAATTACACAATAGGAGGTTCGTACCTATTTGCTTAGTTAAATGCAGGTAGMAACTTTTTTTTGTCCAGGCAGTGTRTTTTTGGTCTGTGGGGGAAACTGGAGTACCCAGAGAAAACCCACGCAAGCACAARGAGAAAATGCAAACTCCACACAGAAAGACCCCAGGTCCAAACCGGGGATTGGATCCAGGACCTTCTTGCTGTGYGGYGACAGTTCTAACTACAACACGCTGCCAGAAACACTCCGTTTAATGAACTCTTATTACCAATAGTGAGATGGAATGTACTCTTAACTTGTTAGTTCAGTGATAATACAATTTAAAGTACATGTTCCCCAAARTATTAAATAGGCATTGAGTAAATACTAAGTATGTATCCACTGTGGTTACACTGTATTTACTTGGTACATTTACCTGATTGTACCCAGTATACYTATATCCAGGAAGTACTGGGCTGTATTATGTGTTGCTGCCACATGAAAACAATAAACTGACGTCACAAGGAAACAGAAAATAAACAAAAAATAAAACCGCAAACACACAATGTGTAAGAAAAGTGTAAGAAGCTATAAAAGATGTAGAGAATGTTTTTTAACGGATTGTGAGTATTTTGAGAAGGAATTTGGGAAGAAAGTCTTTGTTSTGAGAAAATATGTCAGATTCATTTTAGATTTTTTTTCTTCAACAGGTTCCTCCAGTAGAGCTGGAAACATGGGTGGTGCAGCAGGAGACAGACCCTCCAGCCGGGGAACTTCCACACTGGCCCTCCTGGCAGGAGAGTGAAAGGACAGAGGAGGACAGAAACCAGGCTGGACTGGGCGATCCAGAGAGAGCTGAGGATGAAGAGGTGCACTTTCTTTTACTACACAGTATCAGATACAGAACAGACTTAAATGTGTGTTAAAGTTGGAGGTAATTCAGTGAAGGTACAAAGGTTGACACATATTTAAAATCKTTAATCAGCAGTTTATTGTAAACCTTGACCCTTTGAGATCTAGAGCAAAGACAAGTGTTATTAAACAGATTGTACAACTTGTGCAACAACTATCAACCATTTTAATTAAAACAAAGATTTTAACAAACTACAGACTAAAAAAGGATTTGCCCCTAACAATAATATGACTTGCAACTCCAACATACATCAACATTCTTTTATAAATTCTAGTTAGAGATTGATCATTACAGGTTTTTTAAGGCTGATACAAATGATTTTGACCTCAGTCTAACCGATCCCCGATATGTGCTGCCRATTTTTTTTGCCAATTCTTTAATCCGATATTGCTATTTCTTCTCTCATTAGCATGACAGAAATGACACAATGATAACAAATGTTAGTTAAGTCTCAATTGAAACTAAAAAGAAACATTTATTCACAAAACAAAACATATTAACAATGGATAGCAAACGATGTAGAATATTTAAATAAATAACAATAAAAACAAACTATMTTAAAGTAACATTGTTTTTCTGGTATTGGCGGAGGCAGGCACCTATCGGTTAATGCCGATACAAGAAAAAAAACACAAATATCGACTGGCAGATCTCTAATTCTAGTAGTAATTTGGGATTTACTTTTGCAATGAAAGTAAAGGAACTAAACATCATCCACCACTTTGCATGCCAATGTTTGAAACAAAGACTTGATTGAATTATTGATTGATTGAAATATATGTTGGAAACATCTCTCAGCTACTGCCACACACAATCTGAGCTCATTGTAAAATAACAGAGTGTTGGTCATTTTTTGTTTTTATTAAGATCACTTGGTGGCCATTTGGAATCTGGTTGACTCCAAAGTCTAATCAGTTGTAGAATGATTTCTTTACAAGAGTTTTAATCAGATATACAGTATTCAGTGGTGCATGACATGGTTTGTTTGAACACTTTAACACATGCACGCACGCACGCACACACACATACTTGTAAAAACATGATCATCCACTTTTGCTTTTCTCCTTTTCAAGACTGAAACAGTCACAGTCTGAAAACTGTCAGTAGTATTGAGACATTCCTGGACTGGAAGTAACAGAAGCTTTGGTCACATGTCAATTTATATGTTTAATTAAATGTAGGAGATATGAAAGGTAAAATGACTCTTCACTTCCTGCTTAATTTATTTATCTTTGTCTGAAAGACTTGGATTGAATACACCTCTAGTTTACAAAAGAAAGAAGTCTAAACAGCAACATAGAAGAAGTCAGAGAGAGTTTGGAGTTTGGAGCTGAGAAAAAAAAAACCATATGTTCCAAAGCAGAAGTGTACAGACTGTGAGAATAAGAAAAGTTTGTTTGCAAAAAAAGTAAAAATAAAATAAAAATCTGGAAAGTTTAGACAGCTGAAAAAATGACATCTTCACACTTTAAGTCAAACATTATGTGGTAAAATTTGTTAAAATTAAAAAACTTAAACTGGGAATGTGTAAAGAGAAACAGTAAAAATGTCAAAAATGCCAGTTCAGACCAGTATAATCCAACTTTCTGTGATCTGCTGCTGTGAAAGTGTTTTAAAGAGGGATGGAATCTATTTTGTCAAACTTTCCTTGTTGGCTATGAGAAGTTTTTTTTTCTATAAAATCCAAATTTTTTTCTAATAATATGACATTGCTATAATACATTATTCCCAGTTAGGACATGTTTTATTGTATTTTGGTATAGATATTTTTAAATAGCAAACTGAACATTGTGATGGAAAGAGAAAACTAATGAGTAATGAATGCGTATTTGTCGATACCCTTAAAAATTCTTTGTAAGGCTTTAAAAACAAATGGCTGAGACAAACGCCCAACAGCTTTCCAGCCAGCATCAATGCTGCATGGTGATAGCAGCAACATGGAACCAATCACTTTCTAAAAACTCCAAACTATTTGCAGGTAAAGTCAAATTAGAAGGAATTATAAGGATAAAATAGTTGTAAATCTGTAAAGTTTTATTGTGTGAACTGATCTAATTGGTCTTTTTCACAAGAAGAGTTGGGTAGAATAATTAATGCAGAATAACTAGTTTCTATGTTGCTTCATTGGTTTACAAAAATGACTAGACTTGTATCAATATTTTTAAGAACTGTTTTTTGTTAACTCCCATGATTTTCTGCATGAGAAAAAGCTGACAAATACACTTGGAAACTTAAATACACTTGTATTTTCTGAAGCCTGTCTATGGTAAATGGACTGAACTTATAAAGCACTTTATCAAGTCCCGTAAAACTCCTAAGCACGTTACACGTTAATTCAGACATTTACTTAAAGTAAACATAAAGTCAATGTGTTGTATTCACTCAATTCAGTTGAATAGAACAAGTTGACATATTTTTTTAATTAAATCCATTATGTCTATTTTTTAAGTGAATGTTTTCCTGATAGAAACTTTCTTTCTTCACWTTCTGTTAACACAATATGCTGTCCTCCAGTAAAAAGTCTTGGGGTAAGAAGAGTTTTTTTAATTTTCCTGTAGCTTTTTTAGTGTGGTGTATTTTTGAGCAGAAAGTGTGTTAAATGTCAAGTGGAATTTTTCATGTAAACATGCACAGAGACCGAAAGTATGAGTTTATGGTAAAAAGTAAAATTGGAACCATTGTGGTGCATTTAATGTCTTGACAGTTTTACGTTTTGTTAAACCAGACTAAAGTAGAAAAAGCCCTGTTCTGTCGAACTTTTCCACATGATAACCCTTTTGACTCAAAGCTGGTTATGTAAAAATACATAGAATGAAATATATTTTTATTACTTGTCATTATTTTTTGTGGTGTGAACTTGGGTGGAGGTTTTGTTGTGAACTGTTACCAAAACTGAGCTAAAGATCATGTGAGAGAATGAGTCAGAAACAGATGAGTCACCAGAAAAGATGAATCAACTCACTTAGAGCAGCTGAAACTGTGCTCAGTGAAAACACTGGTAAAGCCTGTCTGTGTGTTTGTTCAGTTATTTGTCATGTTAACAAAGTATCTCATGGACCACTGGACAGATTTTAATGAAACTATGCAGTTGTTGGGTGTATCAGAGATGGACAGGAAGCCGAGTACAGAGAGCTGGTGGACCACTTTATGGCATGGTGTGTGAACAATCATCTCATCTTGAATGTGAACAAAACAAAGGAGATGATTGTAGATTTCAGGAGAAATAGGGCTAGATCAAACCCTGTTTCCATCATGGGAGAAGAAGTGGAGGTGGTTGTGGAATATAAATACCTCGGTAMCTTATCTCCAGTTCCAGGAGCGGAGCTATGCTTTTTTGCAAGGKGTGGCACAGGAATGACCAAGGTTTGGATTTTTCGAAAAATATTTGATGCGCAAAAAGGGAGATGGAAACACATTTTCCGAATAAGTTCTGATGTAGCAAACATTTACCTCACAGGATTGATCAGCTGCGAGTGCAGCTGCAGGTGGACCCACCTTCCACTGTCTGCATCTTCTCAGATATTCCCATAATGCAAAGAGAATTGAAATGATTTTACTACATCTCCAGACAACATGTAACATCGCCAAAACTAGTTGCTATGACAGAATTATAACTATCCCGATAATAGCTATATCATAGCTATACGATAATAATCCCGAACACGTTCCTGATAAATTTTCTCCATTGTCCTGAAATGTGTATCCCTGCAAGTTTGCAACTTCTATTTCTATTTCTTGTTTACTACAGCCATGCATAATGTCAACATCTGACATAATTACTTTGTGTAGCCTGGTTGATTCACTCCAAGCCAGTTGATGGAAACACGACTGATTCGCATTTCTTCTTTTTTTCCCCCTTTTTTTGTGACATTTTAAAAGTTTGTTCAAAATTAAAATTAAAATTGGACAGAAGCAGCTATTGAGTTGAAATTGTGTGTGRTAGTAGCTAAGAATAACCTAAACATGTGGAATGCTTGAGAAGTTTCAATCTGGTTTCCGTAGGCAYCACAGTACTGAAACTGCCTTACTGAGGGTAGTGAACGATATTAGAATGAACTCGGATTCTGGTTGCTGTTCAGTCTTGGTTTTGTTAGACCTCGCAGCAGCATTTGATACGGTTGATCACAGTGTTCTAATTAATCACCTGCAATATTCTGTGGGTGTGAATAGAACTGCTCTAAACTGTTTTAAATCATATTTAAAATAGAGTTTCTTCTGTGTATCAAATCCTCTAATTTTGTGAAACTTACTTGTGGTGTTCCTCAAGGCTCCATTCTTGGCCCACTACTATTTTCTACTTACATGTTACCTCTTGATAAAATTGTTTGCAAGCAAAATATCTCTTTTCACATTTATGCAGGTGATAACCAAATATATTTATCCATTGATCCATCTGATCTGTCTGCTTTAAACATACAAAGTTCATGTCTAACTGCTATTAAGGTCTGGATGTCTGATAACAATTTATTGTTAAACAAGAACAATGGTTTTTGGTCCCAAGGCTCGTAGAGACCCTATAATTAGAATTTTTAATTTTTCTTCTTTCCATGGGGCTAGAAACCTTGGGGTGGTTTTAGATTTGGATCTGAGCTTCACAAAACATTTAATAATAGTATTAAAACTGTCTTGAATCAAATCAGGAATATTGCCAAAATAAGATCAATGATCTCTTTTGCGGATGCTAAAACCCTCATTCACACTTTTGTTTCTTGTCATCTTGATTACTGCAATTCTTTGCTGGTCTGCCTAAAAAAAATCCTCCAATTAGTACAGGATACAGCGGCTAGAGTCCTCAGTAGAACCCAGAAACATGATCATATTACACCAGTTCTTGCCTCTTTACACTGGCTACCTGTGGTGTTTATTGATTTCAAGATTGTATTGTTAGTTTTTAAATCATTGAATGGACTTGCACCATTATATATTACTGAGTTACTTACACCTTACACCCCCCGTGACCTCTGAGATCATCTGATCAGTCGCAGARCAAGATTACAGACAGTGTTATCGAGCCTTTTCCATTAGGGCTCCTCATTTATGGAATGCACTGCTACTGAACATTAGACAAGCCTTTTCATTGTCCTCTTTTAAAAACATATTTTTATTGCATGTTTTGTTATTTTTGCTATGTATTATATGTGTTTTGATTTTCCTATGTGATGTAAAGCACTTTGTAACTGTGTTTTGAAAGGTGCTATACAAATAAATTCATTATTATTATTATTATTATTATTATTATTATTATTATTATTATTATTATTATTATTATTATTATTATTATTATTATTATTATTATTATTATTATTATTATTATTATTATTATTATTATTATTATTATTATTATTATTATGCCATTATAGACACAGAAAGCTGAGGGAAAAGAAGTAGCCAAAAGCAGTCTTTACCAAATTTTAAATGCTAATCAAAAGATTAGATAGCTGCCCCAGACAACTTTAAAAGCATATCATTCAGTCATTTTAAGATTTAGTGAAATTAAATTTGTTGCAGAGTAGCTAAGAATGATCACATACTGATCGTCTATGCTAATCCCAAATTACTCCAACCAATAACGCTTATGCTAATTTGACAAAGGGCTATAATTCAGCCACTTTTAAACATACACAGCTACATATACAATACAATAGTGTCAGAGAATAATCTTAAACCCTGATCCATGTAGGGAGATATATCATGTGCCCCATTTCATGGTGTGTTAGGAGAATTGAACCCAAAGTACATATTTCCATATGCAGTCTCTGCAGGTTGGCCTGAGGCCATCCTTGTTTGATGATTTCATCAGTCGAAGGGTCGCCTTTATTTGCATCTTCATTGCATTATTTTCTAGTGATTTTATAGCCTAACCCTGACCCTAAAATTAATCTCACAGGTACCTCTACCTGACCCTAAAACTAACCTAAACTTAACTCACACCTTGGTGCTAAACTGAACCCCCCACCTGAAATTAGCATCTGTRCCTAGTCCCCACGATGCACATACGGTTCCCACGAGGTGACCTTTTTCTGGAAAATGGTTCATTCCTGGACACCATGAAGTAGCAAAAACATGTCCACATACACACCTAGAAGACATCTTCTTGATGTTGCACAGAGATCATGTTTGCCAGTGTTGCCCCATCAAACTGAAAGCAAGTATGAAAGTGTTTGTGAATCCCCTTCATATTAAATATCGGGCACAAACACTGTTACAGTCACACACCTCCTGACTGGTTCAGAAACCTGATCACTGGCCTGTTGCTTACTGACATATATTTATGGATCAAAGTTTTGCAATCAGTCTGTTTACCACCCAGTTACAAATGACAAGCCAGATGTAAACATGTTTTGTCTGTGAAGGACCTACATAATTTATATATGTGTGAAATCATATAAATCCACATTTTACTCATAAAGGAACATAGCAAATATATCAAATGTTTACATGAAGAAATTGTGCACGTTTTAGAAAAAGGGTCATTTTGAATTTGATTGGAGCAAGCCATCTCACAAGGATGGAACACAGGTGCCAAAAGGCTTTAAAAGTATGGTTTAYGAATACGAAACATCTGAAAGGAGGAATTTGCAATGAATAAAACAGCAGTCATTAAGACTAGAGGTCAGTAAGAGAACTGGATATGATAGGATTTTAAAAGAGCCTGAATCAACATTAAAGATGAGCAGAGGTTCACCAGTCTGCAAAACAAAACAAACAAACAAACAAAAAAACAACTCTTATCTGAATAAAGTGGAATAATTTTAGCCATATTCATGAATTGTGTCTTCTATTTTGCTGATTTGACTTAAGCAATCTTCTGCGCACACCTTCATTAAATCAGCTTTGCGCATGCTGACAAGTTTTTGTATATGCAAAACTAGATCAGATCCAGAGTGTGGCTAAACACCGACAAAAGTGCCAGAAACCAAACACTAGAAAACAAAACAGCAGTACCAAAAAAGGAACTAAACCTAACAGTAAACAAAAACGGAACAACAAAAAATAACCAAAATGCACAGAGAATTGGCTGCTTTTATCTGATTTTTTTTAGATCAATTTTATATTGTGATACGTAAATATAACAAGGTGTTCATTCTTAGTGACTTTATTATAGCATCTTTAAAAACAATAGAACTATGAAGGCTGTTAAAAGAAATTTCTCCTTTCTTTCTCCTGTCAAATAAGAGACAGTATGTCTGTATGAATTTGTTTATAAAGCTTAATAAATAGTCTTATTTGTTTGTCTGCCTTGAATTAAAAATGTCTTTATTTTTTTCCTGTCTTGTCATTTAGCTAGGTGATATTGATGGTAGAATTGAAGCCTTGATGTGTCAGACTTCAGACACAGAGGCCCTGCAGCCTCCCATCATTGCTCCTGAGGATCCCTGTCCTGGTCTGGAACTCCAGTGGCAAGATCTGCTGGACATCCTGCAGCCAGAGGTGAGAGGCAAATCACAAGAAAATAATGATTTGCCATATAACATGAAATAATGCAACAAAGATTTTTATTTTATTTTATGTACTTTAAGAACACCAATGCAGAAATGATGACATCATTTAACCCCACCATGGACTTGAGAACATCTGGGCCATTTCAGGATGTTGAGTCTGATGCTTTGCCCCAACTCTTAAAGAGCCTGGGCTGTGTTGTACCACAGTCTCATCAGCTGGACCCTCAACTCCAACATGGTAATTCACTTCAGCAGCTTGTTTCTGTAATCTGATCACCATGTGATGATGACCATGTTGTAATTAGTCTGCAATAATTGGTTAAACAAAATTAGGCAGGTGCATAAATTTGGGCACTGTTTTCATTTTATTGATTTCAAAACCTTTAGAACTAATTATTGGAACTCTGGAGCATTGGACCCTAAACACTGCTCAAAATCTTCCAAGGCATTCATGCAGAGGAAGAAGTACAACTTTCTGGAATGACCGCCTCAGTCCCCAGATCTGAATATTATTGAAAATCTGTGGTGTCACTTAAAGAGAGCTGTCCATGCTCAGAACCCATCAAACCTGAATGAACTAGAGATGTTTTGTAAAGAAGAGTGGTCTAAAATACCTTCAGTCACAATATAGACTCTCATTAGAAGCTATAGGAAGCGGTTATTTCTGCGAAAGGAGGATCTACTTAATAATTTTTTTATGGTGCCCAAATTTATGCACCTGCCTAATTTTGTTTAACCAATTATTGCACACTTTCTGTAAATCATATCAACTTCATTTCACTTCTCAAATATCACTGTTTGTCCCCTATATGATATATTTAACAGATATTTTTTATCCAAACAATCAATGATTTATAAAGGTAAATCAGGAAAATTAACAAAGCTGCCCAAACTTTCTCACCCCACTGTATGCAGCACTTGCACAGTTTGACCTGGATATGTACCGGGTTTGTGCCTAGACTTTACAAGGGCTTGTTAATTACAGGGTATGTACTGGGTACATAWTTGAGACAATCAGGGAGCTTTGTCCTGTAGATAGTTTGAGAGCAGCTAACACCAGACCTGCATTCTGACTTTAAATCATAACAGGGCAGGCAGTTCAGCAGGTGACTTAGTTAGTTAGTTAGTTTATTCATTCCTTTCTTCAAAAACAACAACATAAATTCAACATACAACAAAATAAATTACAAATCATAAATTAAATGAAAAGTAGCAGAAGGGTAACATTATTGGTGCTGATGTTACATTATCTTGGAAAAATATGACAAGCTGAACTTTCAGCTCAATGGTGAGTGTGTACAAAAAAGCTAGACAGCATCTTCATCTCCTAGGTAAGCTGAGGAGCTTTAATGCCAGCAAACACACCTGCAACTGGTGTACAGGTCACTTGTTGAAAGGGTTTTCTCCTTTAAATGTTGTCTCATAGTATGACAACCTCATAGTCCTAACACTAAACCAGTACAGATGGCTTGTTGACTAGGTTCTGCAAAAATGCAATTCATGTCGCATGGGTGGCTGTGGCAGAGTGGATAGGGGAGTCGCCTTGGAACCGGTAGGTCTCCGGTTTGATCCCCTGTTCCAGCTGTTTCAGTTGTGGTGTCCTTGGGCAAGACACTTCACCCTCACTGCCTCTGATGTGCCCCATCAGTGTATGAATGTGGTTTAAATCACTGATTAGTCTCCATAGATGATTTGTTAACAATGCTTTTNGTGCCCAAATTTATGCACCTGCCTAATTTTGTTTAACCAATTATTGCACACTTTCTGTAAATCATATCAACTTCATTTCACTTCTCAAATATCACTGTTTGTCCCCTATATGATATATTTAACAGATATTTTTTATCCAAACAATCAATGATTTATAAAGGTAAATCAGGAAAATTAACAAAGCTGCCCAAACTTTCTCACCCCACTGTATGCAGCACTTGCACAGTTTGACCTGGATATGTACCGGGTTTGTGCCTAGACTTTACAAGGGCTTGTTAATTACAGGGTATGTACTGGGTACATAATTGAGACAATCAGGGAGCTTTGTCCTGTAGATAGTTTGAGAGCAGCTAACACCAGACCTGCATTCTGACTTTAAATCATAACAGGGCAGGCAGTTCAGCAGGTGACTTAGTTAGTTAGTTAGTTTATTCATTCCTTTCTTCAAAAACAACAACATAAATTCAACATACAACAAAATAAATTACAAATCATAAATTAAATGAAAAGTAGCAGAAGGGTAACATTATTGGTGCTGATGTTACATTATCTTGGAAAAATATGACAAGCTGAACTTTCAGCTCAATGGTGAGTGTGTACAAAAAAGCTAGACAGCATCTTCATCTCCTAGGTAAGCTGAGGAGCTTTAATGCCAGCAAACACACCTGCAACTGGTGTACAGGTCACTTGTTGAAAGGGTTTTCTCCTTTAAATGTTGTCTCATAGTATGACAACCTCATAGTCCTAACACTAAACCAGTACAGATGGCTTGTTGACTAGGTTCTGCAAAAATGCAATTCATGTCGCATGGGTGGCTGTGGCAGAGTGGATAGGGGAGTCGCCTTGGAACCGGTAGGTCTCCGGTTTGATCCCCTGTTCCAGCTGTTTCAGTTGTGGTGTCCTTGGGCAAGACACTTCACCCTCACTGCCTCTGATGTGCCCCATCAGTGTATGAATGTGGTTTAAATCACTGATTAGTCTCCATAGATGATTTGTTAACAATGCTTTTAAGTTTATTTAATACATTGTTGAATGGATTATGTGTTGTTTTTATTAGCTGGATGTCAACGATAAGATTTCTTGATTTGTTATGGACAAAAACAATATTGATTGCTTGACGGTCACATCTGTGTTTTCTTATTTTTAATCAATGTACCTTAATTTCACCCTATTTGCATGTATGTTTGTGTGTCTAGGTTTGTTGGATACTCTAAACCCATCAGAGCTTCAGCCAGGCCTGCTTCCTCTGGTTCCCAGCACAGAGCTGGATGACCACAGCCCCACACCAAACTCAAGGGTCATTTTGGGAAACTCTGGTCCATATTCTTTAAACACTCCTTCAAACTACACAGAACTGCTCGCAGACGATTCAGACTTTGCTTTGGAAGTGAATAACTTAACCTTTTTCAACATGAATCTGTTAACACAAGAAGATAAACTGGAGTCTACAAACCTTTCTGATTTTGGAGTTAACTTTCCATCATGTGACCTCCCAGCTCCATGTATTCGCCAAAGGAATGATTTGACCCAAGACTTAATGGTTTCTCCTTCCAATGCTTTTCTGCTGCCTGAGGATGAAGACGATCTTCCTAGCCCACTTACCGACCTTTTCGAGGATCCCAACATCTTAGAAGGCATACGACTGTTAGACATAGAGGGAGGACTCAGTCCTGAGGTGGAAGAGGAATACTCTGATGGTGAAACTTTCCGACAGGAAGCTGGTGGAGATCAGAGGCCACCGAGTCAAAAAGAAGGTAATTGTCACTGCTGAAAGGTGATTTTGTCTCTGTCGGTGTGTTTATCTTTAAGCTAAGTATCTCATCAACCACTGTGCAAGTTTTAATACAACTTGCAAGAAGTAAGCATTGATGCACCCTAGGGCTGCACGGTATATGTGGTAGATGGTAGAAACGGTATGAAGTTGGCCTACGGTAGAAATTTATACTCTACTGTCAAATTGTCAGTTACGTCATCGCACCTATGTCAGCATGTCTGCGAGTGCAGAGATAACTGAGCAGAAGTTTGAAATATAATGAATTCTAGCGTTTTAAAACACGTATAGAGAGAATAAATCCTCAAAATTTCCTCCTCCCACTGTAGAAAAGTTACATCATGTCACGGGATCATTTCCTCCCTCCCTCCCTCTCTTCTCCTCTCTCCTCCAGCTGCACAATCGTGCAGAGCAAAGCTTTAACAACTGTAGTTTTTCACACCCAGTTGTTGGAGAAAAAAAGTTTTTATGTATTGTTACCCACAGAGATTATAAAAAAAGACGTGGWCGTTCGTTCAGTCGTAAATCCATCTTGCCAATGTAAAGTCGGCTTCTGCTCTGATGATGAAGATGAGTGCGCAGCAGAGCAGCAGCTGATAAGTTCGGTGGGCAGAAGCTCTGTTTGGCAGGCAGATATTAAAGGGGGCCTATTATGCAAAATTCACTTTTTAAAGGTTTTTTATACTTAACTTTGGGTATGTACTTCTTTAAAAAACAGTCCTAGGACCAAAAAAATGCACCGAGGGGCATATTTACTGWAAATAAATGTACTTTTAATGTATATTAACAACAAGTTTTATACTTCCGTCATTTTGTGACGTCACAAGCCGTACGACAACCCACCAGAACCTGTGTTCAGCCCCTTACTTAGCAACCCCCGGGTGAAGCTCCACCTCCTCAGTATAAAAAGCCGTCACGGTTGTTGTTGTGCAATGTGCAGCTCGTCTCACAACAAGCCTTCAATAGGGTAATGGGTAGAGTGTTGGACCAGAGAGTGGGAGACCAGGGTTYGAGACTGGAACAGACTCAATTTAATTATTTATTTTCATTCGTTATGAACACGTTTTCTCATGTACCTCTATTGTTTAGATTATTAAAGCCTTGTTAAAGCCTATTTGTTCGAGTTTCTGAGGTATTTTGACCGCTGCTGCTCCCTACCCTGGTAACAGAGCGCAGAGCAGAGGAGGGGGAGAAAAAAAAAAGAAGCTGGGACCATGACTCTGCCTCTGGGTCTGACTCAGGGTATACAGTTGTACAACAGAGCTTCTACTATTACTAGCCATGCTAACGTAAATGCTGGCTTTAGAGGGCGGAGTTAATGTCAACAGATTTTTGGAGGGCGGAGTTAATGTCAACAGATTTTTGGAGGGCGGAGTTAATGTCAACAGATTTTTGGAGGGCGTTACCAACAGAGCTCATTAACATAAACAGCTCTTCTGAA
>NW_013952721.1:451128-459838 GCF_001266775.1 Austrofundulus limnaeus | reverse complement strand
TGTGGTTGTAATGTGACAAAATATGGAAAAGTTCAAGGGGTATGAATACTTTTGCAAACCACTGTACCGTTACCGTGAAGGGATTCAATTTATACCGTGATTTGAATTTGAGGTCATACCGCCCAGCCCTGATAAGCACACCAACAAACATTTTGTAGCCAACCCAATTCAAGAWGGCTGCTGCCATCTTGAATCACATTTTCTCATGTACCTCTATTGTTTAACTTATTAAAGCCTTGTTAAAGCCTATTTGTTTGAGTTTCTGAGGTATTTTGACCGCAACACACCTCATCTCTAAGGTGTGTTGTTACACACCTTAGAAAACACACAAATGCCTATAATTCAGTCGACTTTTAGAATTTTGTGCTAAAACCTGTAGTTAAGAGTCATTCACAGCATTTATTCCAAATGTTACTTGTTGCTCAAATTCTTTGCTTAAAGTCAGCATTAACTTTTGGTGTCAAGCCTGTTTATCTGTGAGCGAAACATGTCATGAACTACTGAATGGATTTAAATAAAACGTTCAGAAAGTAAACACATTTATGTCTGCTTTAATTTTGGAGTTAATTCTGTTAAAGTTGGATGCTGCAGCTGATAAATGTTAGCAACAGAATAGTGTCTATAATGCAGAAATTGAGGTAAAATGTGATGTAGTAGCTGAGAGTAATTCATGACTCACTSTGAGCATGACATCTCACATGAAGCTGCTGTGATGAAGGGATCCGTCACTGTAAGAACTACTTTTAAACCAGTGAACATGAACTCAGCTGCAAAAACCTAAAGCCCTTTTTTCTTTTCTTCATAGATGCTGGAGATGAGATGGACTCAGACTCTGGTCTCTCTGTGAACTTCAGCCACAGCCCTGCTTCTTCATATGTTTCTGATGGCCCGACCCATTATTCTTCTACCTCCACACCATCAACCCCCTCTCCATCCTGGTTGTCAACTGAGGCTGAGGCCATCGGTTCAGATATAGAGTTTGAGGTGACTGTAAAGCAGGAGAAGCTGGAGGAGGAGGAGATGGGAGCAGTTGGAGGAGACGTGAAGCAACTCTTTCCTGCCAGTTATGTGGATCACAAACTTCATCATAGCTTTAAATGGAGGGAACACATTGGTCATGATCACACATACAACCAGCCATCGTCGTCCACGCCTCGGTGCAAGATGGCCCCCAAATCAGGTAAATCTGCTTTCAGACATGACAAGGCAAAGCCATACCATGACATATCTGAAACCAGAAACTGGAACCGGGATGAGCGACGAGCCCGGACCCTCAGGATTCCTTTTTCCAATGAGCTCATCATTCACCTGCCCGTAGAGGACTTCAATGACCTGCTGARCAGTTACCAGCTGACCGACGAGCAGCTCGCCCTCGTCAGGGACATCCGGCGGCGCGGCAAAAACAAAGTAGCTGCCCAGAACTGCAGGAAAAGGAAACTAGACACGCTGCTGGGTTTGGAAAGGGAGGTGTCTGATTTGAGGCACCACTTCTCACAGCTGCTCAGAGRGAAACGGGAAGCCCTGAGGCACATGCAGGACATGAAGCACAGACTGAGAGCGCTGCACGAGGAAGTCTTTTCCCAGCTGAGGGATGAAGAAGGAAGGCCGCTGGATGCTACAGAACATGTGCTTCATTTTGGACCCAATGGCAGTGTCACAGTGGCTTCAGATAAAAACAGAAGGAAACAGAGGAGCAAGGAGAAATGAGGTGAAAACAGACAATTATCTCAGAGGGTCAAAGGTTATAATATGCTGAAGTGACTGCAAGAATCAGCAATAACAAAAGGCCCTCTGTGACTCAGGTTTTCTCAYGTTGGCTAAAATAAAAACACTTGAACTCACCACAAACATCAGATCTAATGTCCACCAGGGACATCAGATTTATATCTGCAGATTTCACTTTGCTGTTCTGAACAGATGAAGAATCTTGATAAACAAATTAAAGTTTCATCATTTTTAGTGCAGCTTTGAAAATGTATTTAGAACTTTGACACATTTTGTCACTTCAAAGTGTTTTACTGGGATTTTATGACAGATAAAATCAAATTTGTGCATAAATGAAGTGAAACAATGACACRTTTTAAAAAATAACTTTTACAAATAAAAATGTGAAAAGTGTGGTGTGCATCTGTACTCAACCCTTTACTCTGATATCCTGAACTAAAGTTCAGTCTTCAGATGTCACCTAACCAGTAGAGTGTAAATTATTCTCAGTATAAATCCAGCTGACCTGTGACTTTCAGAGGTTTGCTACAGAACATTAGTTCTGTTTCCTTCCACTTCAGAATGACGGTCTATGTTGTGTTGGTCTCATAAAATCCCAGTAAAATACTTTGAAGTTTGGGGTTGTAACTTGACAAAATGCAAAAAAATAAAAAAATAGAAATTTTCAAGGTGTATAAATACTTTTAAAAAACATGGTAGTTCTAACTCTGTCCTGTTTAGGCTGCTGAAATGATCTGGATTATTTTGTTGTACATTTATTTATGTGTATATTTGTTGTTTTATGTTTCATGCTTCTGAAAATACTACAGTTTATATGAATTTAACATATAGAGTCTATTTACTGCACAAACTTAATGGTTAAGCTTTAATGACAACTCAAAATACTGACTAGCATTATAAAACCTGTCCTGACAACGCTGTGCGGGACTTCCCTAGATAAGGATGACTTTGTGATGAAAAGCTGCAGGGCTTCTTTTCCTTCTGAGTTATGAAAACACTGAGTCTCACAGCYTTCCAGATATCGCTTTGACAGAAAGATGGACTGAGGAGATGTGATGACCATAATGTGCTTTTACATGCAGGAAAAACATGTAAGGTACTCTAGTAAATCTGTGTTTGGGACCAACAGTAAAAATACTGACAGTCAGCAGGCAGGATTCTTGCTGTCAGCCAACTGAACAAAAAACAAGATGAGTTTGATTCACAGGAGCTGAAATTGTGGAGGTGATGCAGTTTGTTGCAAAAAGCTGTGTGGTGTATAACTCTCTCCAAGAAGTCAGTATCACCTGCAAGAGTGTGGGTTGTTCATGGATCAGAAAACTGTTCTTGACTTTAATTTTTTTTTATCATTTATGAAGTACAAACAACCACAAACTTTGCCTTTCATGCTAGTTTTAGACTAAAATCMTTTTGTTAAGAAAGGATGTAGTTGTACCCTTTTTGGTCAAACTTTGTAAATGTCGTGAAATTTTCAGCAAACACATCAATCTTTAGCTTAACTATAAAATTAACTGAGTTGTAACCAGTTATATTTGCTCAAATCATTTAGCTGCAGCCTTCTTGAATGACTCCACAAGTTAATCTGTTGTAGAAGTACATCCATTGACGACTGGGTTTGACTAAAATCCTTTCAGTGGTTCATTAGGTATCTTGTAAACAAATGGTTGAAAATGAAGTCTTAAGCAGTGATGTCACATTGTTTGTTTGAGATGACTCTCAGCTACTGTCTAAATCCAGTGGGTGATAAAAAAAAAACCTTCATTAAATGTTCTATTTGTGTCTAAATTTAACAGCCCAACTGACTTGTGTAGCATCTAAATGTTTCATATCATTTTCAAACACTAACGCACTTTGATTTTATAAACAATAAACAAAGACTCGGACCCAGGGTGRCCTTGTGGAGTTTTAAATGTTCTCTCTRTGCACATGTWRGTTTTTCCAAGTACTCCGTTTTCCACCACAGACTGTAAACAAGCATGTCAGTGGTGGTTTTGTCTCCGTGGGTCGCTGTGAAGGACATRMAACCTGTCCAGGGTGTCTCACGCCTCTTGCACCAGCTTCTCTGTGACCCGGAAAGAAAAAAGCAGGGGCAGAACGTAGACAGGTGGACTTTTCCTCAAACCACTGAAATCAGATTTATGATTTGGGATACTTTCTTTGCCCCAGAGGAAGAGAACTATTGGAAAATACAAAACATAGGGTTGTATTTATTTACTACTTGTTTGATTAAAATTCTGAACTTCTGAACTGTAATTTCATTGTGCTCTGTATACCAATAAAGGTTTATTCAATTAAATTCAAATACAAAATAAAAATAAAAAAAAAAACAAGTGAAACCTGAACTGATTTTCTTTTGSGAAAACTTGATATAACCACTATGGAAAACAAAACCAGGAAAAATAAATAAAATGCTTAGATTTGTTGTTTAGGAAAAGCCTCGTGCAAAATACATAAAGTGTTTGAAATGATTTGTCATAGATGATTATTAATTTACATTTTCTTCATTTGCGTAACTTATCAGATTACTGCCTATAACAGGCAGAAGAAAAACTGTTTTGAAAAATCAAACCTTGGATAAGTTTRTGTTTACCTTTGTTCAAACCACATCAGGTGGAAGGGTTTCAGAAGAGTCAGGTCCCTTAGGAGGACAAAGWGATCAGGACAAATACTGAGGCTACAGTTTTGCAGCAGCTGCATATTTTGATTCATTACAACAAAAACAAATTGTTATGAATCCCAAAACATTTATTGTTTAAATCATAAAGCTGATCAAACATGCAACAGATCAATTACAAGCAAATCCACTAAATTGAAAGGAAAGATCTAGAAAAGCTACGGAGCACACATGGTTGGATCTAGTTCAAACTCTTTCAGTCAGAACATAAAAAACAGTACATTCAAAATTCTGACAAACATAGTGAAACACACAAAACTAAAACCCAATTTATCAACAGGAGCTTGACCCAATCTGTCTCTGCTCATCTGTGATAAAACACGCATCAGTACATCATTAAAACCAATTAAAACCGTTGAGATTTTGTACAAAACAGCTAAACCAGCTATTCTTTTGATGACATTTAATAGAAGTGGCCTTAAAAATATCACATCGATATGAAAAGTAAAAGCAAAATGCCCTCTTTAAGTCACCAGAACAAAAAGTTTGATCTAGCCAACCTAAATGTGCAAAGAAAGCTCCTACCCTGACTTTATTACAGTATACATATAGAAACGCACGACTGGACTACATTAAACACAACATTGGCAAGCATTAGGCAGAGAACCACGCAGCTCACTACTTTGAATTAATAGTTATTGGTTTGTGGTTAACACTCAACAAGTAGGAAAACAAAAACAAAACAAAACAAAAAACTCCTGTTATGAGTGTTGGCCAGGAATGTAAGCTAAAATAATACAGCTGTATACTGACTGTGGGGGCAAGTGTGTGAAGGTKTAAGACAAGTGGAAATGAACATTGACCACCACCTGCTGACTCCACCCTCTGTCTGCTTCKGAGTAAAAAAGGTACACCAAACCTTAGCTGGGTTCAGATGAACAGTATGTATGAACAAATAGAGATACTGAAAAAATAAACCGTTTGACTCTGTCCACTCATCTCCCCCTTCAGAAGAAGTTCCCACCTGTGTTTTGTCACAAAGCGATGGAGATGATTAATGCACGTCCTTTTGTAAACCCACTGGTTGTTAAGAAGTGCTGTGAAAATAAGAAACTAAAACTGACCATCACGTTCAAACAGTTATTAAGCTTTATGGGTTAAAGTGAAACTTTAAGCCTTGATATCATTTCACGGCATTTGTCAAATAAATCGAAAGCACTTCCTGTTTCTTTGAATGCAGTCAGACACAGGTAGGAACCTCTTCAGATCTCCTTGCAGGGCAGGAAAACAAACATATTCCCTGGGTTTCCTTCCTTCCTGGGTCCCACACTTGATGCCTAATCAGATGTTAGAGTAACCTGAACARTTAACTGGTTTAAAGTTGCTTTCCTGCCCTGCACCGCCACACTTCCCGTACAACACGTCTTCTTGTCATCCCTCTAGTCTTTTTTGTCCTCYTCTTTCTTGTCCTCTTCCTCTGTTGGATAGGAGTGCCATGTAAGACGCTCCTCGTAGAAGGAGATCACCACTTGGGGACATTTCACATTAGCCTCCTTAGCAGGAACAAGGTCTGCCTCGTCKGAGTTTTTCCTGTTCATTGTAAGAGAAAAAGAAAGAAAGATGATGGGAATATCTTTTTAAGAATGCTAAATAAAAAGGTAATACTGGTGRGAATGTAAGGCTGCTTTAATATAGGGAAATATTTCCCTTGATACCTTCCTGTCTATACAGGTGCATCTAAAATAAATTAAAATATAAAGATTTCTACTTTATTTTGTCCGTCAGTTCAGAAACTGAACCTCACATAGGTTCATTACTTATAGAGTGGAATATTTCAAGCCTTTATGTATTTTTGATCATTATGGTTTAGAAATAGCGGTGATAGGTGGTGATAGGAATGAAATTAGAACACATTGTTGCTCTTGCTAATCTGTGAGAATCTCCAGCTAACGGTCAATAAATTTACACTTTACCCATCAAGACTGACAACTTTTTCAAGGAAGAAAATGTTCAACAAATTTTCTGTGTTGCTCTTAGGTTCCGCGGCAGCTTAGAGGGGGTTGTGTCTTGCGGCCATATTTGTGAAGATAACACTGAAGGCTCACCACTTCATGAGGAACATCAGCTCTCCACTGGAGTCGGTTGCTCCAATGATTCTTTCAGGTTGCAGTCCTCTGCCAAAACCTCTAGCTTTTTCACCCTTAAGAAACACAGAATGTAAAAAAAATAATAAAGTTTTACTCAAGCAGTTAAAACAGAAAAGGAATGTTACTGCAAATGTGCAACTTCCATACAGAAGATGGTGTTTAGTGAAGTGTTTTTTTCAGTATGAAACATTTTCTATTTGTTTTAACAAGTATAATCAACAACACGAGTTTGTGGCATTTCCTTCACCCACCAAAATGAACATTGAGCAGGACTTTTGGAAGCTGTGGAACTTTCAAATTGTGTTGGAGCAATTGATGGAATTTGAACACAGCCATTTTGAATCTGCTCTCAAAGATGGGCAACTTCCTCTGCCTCCACATGCACATCTCCCAGTCACAAACATCAAGGCTCCACATGTTTGTGGGAGATGTGGTGTTCCCACTGCATGTTAACCTCATGCATTCCTATGCAGGTATGTTGAACAAAATGTAATCAGAAAGTTAGAAATAAGGATGAATATGAAGTTCATATTAAGATTATTTTATTTTATTGTCCATCGTGGGAAACTATGAATGATGACTGTGATGTTTAGATTCTTGAATATAGCGTATTAAATTATGTATTACACAGATATTTCACTGGGTCAGTTCATATGATATTTTTTCTTTCTCAATTTCTTGAGCTGAAAACCACGCTGGAACAGACGTATAATTATTGCCGCCGTCATGCATGATGAGTGATCGAAAATGTATTTGAGATCTTAAGGCTTCTTCACACTCCCTCTGAACTGYTGACGTCGGCAMGGGTTGTSGCAGTTTCATGAYGAAAATTACGTCACAAGTGTTCGCARYGTCRGCTCGGCCGCCCCTTTTGGCACAACCCACCGGCAGAACTTTTTACCCTCCTCCCGCGACAACGGTAATGTGTGATTGTTCTGAAGTTCTTGGGCGTGTTTGTGCTGAAAGCGCTTCCGCTCTGTAAAAAAGAAAAAAAAAAAGAAAAAAAAAGAAAAGAAAAGCAACTCGCTCTCAGAACCGTTACCAGGAAGCAGAGTTTTATAAAGATGGTCAAACCRTGAAAAACTCATGGATGGAGATTAAACAGACGTTGTGCACGGAGGAATCTGACTGATAAAAACTGTGGAGCTTTAACCAGGACAGAAAAATAACATCGGGTGAGTGAAGAGTCTTTTTTCTGCATTGTCGGCTGTAGCGGGAAGTAACTCCATGCAGTGACGTATGCTGCAGTGGGAGGGGTTTCCCAGGAGCTCATCGCGGTGCATCTCTGGAGCTATGAAAGGTCTGTGCGAAAACGAATGCGGAACAACCACGTGAYCGTGCGTYGACCAGYTGGCGTCGGAGCGAGTATGTTTTAGGCTTTGGCTGCAAGGTGGAGGATCCTTGGGCGCTCAGTGTAGCTGAGTTCTTTAGACCCCATAGGGACTTTCCCCCTGGCAGGAGGAGACTGTCAGGAGGGCGTGTCTACAGTAATTAGTGCACTATGTGTGCCCTTTTTGTTTTTAACCAAATGCTTGATGTTTGTTTTTCTGTTTCTTTTGAACCAAACAAGTTTGTTGACTTTTGTGGGCAAAATGAAGTCTAGTTGCTGTCATTAAATTAACAATATACAGTACATGAAAAAAAAACACACTAAATGCTCTGGTATTGTTTTGGGTGCTGGACCAAATGGGGAGGCGGGCCAGATCCGGCCCGCGGGCCGTAGTTTGGGGACCACTGGTGTAAAGACTTGACAGAAAATGACATGGAATCCAGATTTTTGCACAGCTTTTGGCTTTTAAAGATTATGGTCTTGAACTTTTGATCAGCTGAAAAAAATCATGTTTGAGTGTAAATGCAGTTTTCAGAAAATTCCCTGCTCAAAAGTTCTTGTCTCTTGCACTGATTTCTTCTTTTAACATTGTGAAGCTCTACTTAGAACCTTCTTAAGATCCAATAGTGCAAAATGCAAATTCTTGCACTTTTTTGAATAGTCTTAAGATTTTGATCAGGAGTGTATTTTATCAAAATCTTAAGACCAGTCAAAAAAAGTGCAAGAATTTGTATTTTGCACTATTGGATCTTAAGAAGGTTCTAAGTAGAGCTTCACAATGTTAAAAGAAGAAATCAGTGCAAGAGACAAGAACTTTTGAGCAGGGAATTTTCTGAAAACTGCATTTGCAGGGAATTTTCTGAAAACTGCATTTACACTCAAACATGATTTTTT
>NW_013952721.1:445922-449678 GCF_001266775.1 Austrofundulus limnaeus | reverse complement strand
AAAAAATCATGTTTGAGTGTAAATGCAGTTTTCAGAAAATTCCCTGCAAATGCAGTTTTCAGAAAATTCCCTGCTCAAAAGTTCTTGTCTCTTGCACTGATTTCTTCTTTTAACATTGTGAAGCTCTACTTAGAACCTTCTTAAGATCCAATAGTGCAAAATGCAAATTCTTGCACTTTTTTAACTGGTCTTAAGATTTTGATCAGGAGTGTATTATCTCATCTACAAATTTTAATCTTTTAGTGTTATTACCATTTAATTCAAGAAGCAACAAAACAGTGACTCAAACAGTCCTGATGCATCTCAGTAATCCAGGTAAAAAAATCAAAAAGAAAAAAATTGTATGTGTGCATCAGAAAAAACACTTTTAGCACAACAACAGTTTATTATTTCACATGTACTCATTTCTGCCCTTTTTTAAAACTAAACAATGCAAAATCATTGAATTCATCCATTTTGTCTCTGTTCCTGAATTTTTCAAGTTTCCCCTTCAACACACAATCTAACCATTGAGCACCGATCGGCCTGAAGCTTATTAAAATACGATGGCGTGTTACTCTAATTTAAAGCTAATTAATCACCCCGATGAGCGAGGCTGGCTGAGTAGTTTCCAAAATTGCTCATCCCATTTTCTAGAAAATTATTTAATGCCACTGAGATTCAAATTTAATGCTTTTTAAAGGCCTTAAATTTTGCCAAATCCATTTAGCGACTTTTAATGCTTTTTTTTTTAATGCTCAGTGGAAACCCTGATACAACCCTAATGAGATTTTAAAAATCACAGTCAGAGTGCAGCTGTTTCACTTACCTCTTCCTTCCTCTTCTTGCCAGCTCTCTCCTCTAAGTCTCCTGTAGCCTCGCTGGATGCTTTCCTCTTGCTCTCTCTCTTTTTCTCCTCCTTCTCTTTGTGTTTCTGCATGTACTCTGCAATAAGGTCGGGACAGTCCAAGTTCTCCTCTGGTTCCCACGTATTGTCCTCACTGGACATATGAGAGCAGACCAAAACACAACAAGGAGGAAATTAAGCATATATGCCAAGTATTTCAATAAGCAGATCTGTTTTAGTTTTTATGTACATCATGACAAATTGTTAAAATGCATCTTTTATTGATGACATGATTTGTGCGCGACTTTCTAGTGGACAAAACGCTAACAATGCTTAAGACATTTTTCAGTCTTAAATGAGAATAAATGCTAATAATCAGTCGTTTGTTTATATATATATTTTTTTCTGGTGCATTTGTGCGTGCAGGGGTCATTGTGTTACCGCTATGTGGCATCTAGTTTTACATATTTCTTTATATAAAGAAATATGTAAAACTAGATACTGCATAGTGGTAACATCATGACCCCCGCACGCACAAATGCACCAGAATTCAGAAGTCTTTATTCCAAATAAATGTCATGCTACTAGGTGATTGGTGGGCCTGATGGATAGCCCCTGATCAGAGCTGAACAACAAAAGAAATCTGAAGCTCCTATGTTTAATAGTTTCTGAGTTGTAAGCATTTTTGCATGTCCAGACACCCCTTCTTTGAAAGGAGCCCCCTCCTCAAATATGGGGTCAAACAAAACAGTGAATCTGACTCGCACCTTGTGCGCGCTGCAGCGCACTAGGCTCGGCTCGGCCTTCACGCAGAACGCGTGCATCTTTGCTAGCGATGGAGGGGTTTATATTTGGCGCTTACGTTATTATAGTAAAACAGGACATGTGGCAGAACACTTTACTAGTGAAATGTTGTAGGATAGCCCTGTGTAAATTACATGGGTGAGGGGAGATAGCGTGACGAACAAACTGAATGTCGCGTGCAGCCTTCGCTCGAGCAGCTTGGTCACGCACACAAAGTTGGACATATCTGTTAGATAACGGCTCTCTGAGCATAAATATTTAATATAAAGTTAAGTTTTATAGACAAAAGTCCACGAGTGAAATGAGGGGAGGTTTCACTCACTCAGAGGACTGACCGCTGCACTGCTCCTGCAGAGTCTGCTGCTTTACTGACCCGACTCTGCTCCGCTCTGATTGGATAAAAGTGCGCTGGGGTTTGTTTCATTTGTTGAAAGTAGTGGCGCGACTGGGCGGCTTTAACAACACCGCAACAGAGTTGTTTTTTTTTTCCTCTCCCTTACAGATGACGGAAATCCGTCCTGCCACGTTCAAAGTGACAGAATTCTGTCGTGGTGACAGAGAACTTTAAGCCCTGCTGAAGAAATTTAAAGTTATTAGAGGTTAGTACTGATGTTAAAAGCACAACACTATATTCTTAGGTTTTCCTTTTTGTAATGTTAATATTTAATCTATTATGTTTTGATTGAAATAAGTTCAGTTACATTACTTGGACTTAGCGTGCATTGTTTAAGTGTTCTCTTTATTTTTTTGAGCAGTAGTGTTCCCTTTTTTGAGCAGTGTATATATACAGTATATATGAACTTCCTGGTTTTCCGGTAGTGTTTGTTTCCTGTCAGCTTGGGTGACAATAAACCTCACTCAGATCCAGAATTCTGGTGTTGTATGGTATAATTCCTTCTACAAATCATTTTATTTAACAATTGTGTTTTTAATATCGACTTCAGTTTACTGAATACGAATTTTCTTACACTGCGATAATGAAATTCGTTGCCAACGCTTTAATAATCAATTTTTATCGATTCGTTGTTGCAGCCCTAGTCATAATAAGCCATTTAGGTTTCGAGATCAAATCCAACATGCATCAAAAGTCATTATCATCCCAGCTCTCCAAATTCTAACCAGACATGTAGATCATATAATGGTACTCACTCGGAGAACCCCTTCCACTTTAGCAGGAACTCTACTTTGCCTTTCACCACCCGACGGTCAAGAACTTTTTCTACAACATACTCCTCTTCCTCCTCCTCCTCAGCAGCGGCTGCAGCAGCAGGAGCAGCTGGTGCTGCTGCAGCCGCTGCTACGGTCGTTGCTGCATCTGCAGCTGCTGGTGCCGGCTGCTCCTCCTCCTCAGCCTTCTTGCTCTTCTTTGCTGCTATGGTCGCCAGTTTGACGTTTGCAGGTTACCTGTTGTGGGCCCAAGAAGAAACAGGAAAGGGTGACATTAAATTACAAAACCAGAACAATAATGTAAATCAGTGTATTGGCAACATGTATTGAACTTGGCTGATTTATAGTAACAGTTACTGGAAGGTAAAACAAAACTAGCAACAATCTTAAGCCCCCCTCTCTATTGCCAAGTCTAACTCTTTGGTTCCGCTCAGGTTTGTGTGTGTGTGTCCTTCAATCTATTGCCAAAAAATATTTACTTTGTTTGTTTTTATTTACGGAATTATGTCAACAGACGCTCTGCCTCCACTGCCTCCGTTCCCACGTGCGCTATGATGCAGTTTACTTGGCATTCCCTCAAAGGTATTTTGAATCTGAAAAGAGCTTCACTGAGTGAGAAGTAGTGGATCTCAGCTGGGGCTGGAACTAACGATAGTTTTAATAATTGATTAATCTGTCAAATCATTAAAACACTTAATTACATAAATATGAGTAGATATGAATTAATTTCAGTTCTGTATAAATTAAGGATGCAAGTTATTAATAAATTAATTAATCTGAAGTTGATTTATCTTACAGATTGACTAACAATTAATTGATAAGCAACCATTTTCTTAAAAACTGGAGTTTTCTCTTGAATCAAGAGGGTCTTTTCATTACATGAAGGATTTTGTTTATAATCTCCTGAATTAAAAACAACAGAAGCACATCATACAGCGGGTAAAATAAGTATTGAACAC
>NW_013952721.1:436826-439740 GCF_001266775.1 Austrofundulus limnaeus | reverse complement strand
TTGGGCTCATTGTCTTGCTGAAATGTCCAGCCACGTTTCATCTTCATCATCCTGGTAGATGGAAGCAGATTTTTATCAAGAATGTCTCTGTACTCACATACGATTCTTTTTATAATCGATTAATCACTGATTATTTTTTTCGATTAGTCCACTAATCGGATCATTTATCAATTGAATATAAAACTTAGAGCTTATCGCGACAGAATGCAGCTGCTATTATATAACCATCATTAGACTTTAGCTATATGCTAACTAAAAATAATTGCTGTGGAAGGTAAGTTGGTTCTGCTCTGCAGATATTGCACAGGTTTCTCTTTCATTTTCTTAAAATGATCCCAAACTTTTGAACTTCGTTGCCAGGTAGCCATGATACCAGAGCCTGTCTGTATAATGTCTTGTGACGTCCACGAGCTGTGTGAAGCTGACACCCCACCCACGTCAAAAAATCCATCAAATAGTCAGAATCGTTAGTGCTCCGTTTGTGCAGGTTTGTGCCGTTAAAAATGTCGTTTGTGCAGTTTTGGTTTCCGAGATATTAAATATTATATTTTTTGGTCATNTGTGCCGTTAAAAATGTCGTTTGTGCAGTTTTGGTTTCCGAGATATTAAATATTATATTTTTTGGTCATCTAGAGTTCACCATCACCCCATATCGGTCGAAAAACAAACCAAAGTGGGCTAGGTCGTTAGTGCTCCGTTTGTGCAGGTTTGTGCAGTAAAAACTGTAGTTTGTGCAGCTTTTGTTTTCGAGATATTAGCAGTTGTAATTTCGGCCGATGACGTCACCATTTCGGAGCGTGCTGGGGGGACGATGATGTCATCGCGTTCAAGTAAAAACTTGTAATATGTCAGAAACTGTAACAGCACAAACGCTCATTTCTACTGCACTAAGCTGCACAAACGAAGCACAAAAAAAGTATACTGTTTTGGTTAATTTCAGAGGTTGCTGGGGGGATGGTGACGTCACAATGAGCTAAAGACATAATGTTTAATATCTCAAAAACTATAACAGCACAAACGCTCATTTTAACTGCACAAACCTGCACAAACGAAGCACTAACCAATCCGCTTACTTGTTTGGATTTTTTGTGTGGATGGGGTGTCAGCTTCACACAGCTACGTCCACGGCCTACCCCAGTTACCACTACTGTGCATGTGTGTCAAGGACAGAAAGGCAGATGTGGCAGTGGAAGGTGTCAAAGCAGTTTGGAGAGAAAAACAAAGTAAAGAACAAAGAATAAAAATTAATCGATTATTAAATTAGTCATCGATTACTTTAATAATCGATTAGTCATCGATTAATCATTGCAGCCCTAATCTCAGCAGAGAGCTTAAGTTTCACTTCCACTCTGTTACAGCCTGCAGGAGTCATGGGCGAAGTGTGGGGTGGGGAGGTGTGCTCCGTGATGAGGAAGTTCGGCTTAAAGACACGTCCCAGGGGTGTTCCTGGTACCAAAAGGCGTTTCTGGTCCCCACCCGTCGTTTTGCTCCTCATCATGGCTGCCTAAAAATGCTGCAGGATTTCTCAAACATGCATGAATGAGTCAGGGCGAGACTCTGTGCATGTTTTTATGAGAGTATAACATTATAACATGATATAAAACTCAAAAAAAGTTGATTTTACATGCCCCTTTAAGTCATTTTAGTGTGTGCAACTGTGGGGTTGTGAGTTTTCTACCAGAGTGACAGATTTCTTCCCTAAAATGATTATTTTAGACTTATGACAAAAGGAAGTGGTTGCTAACAACATGATTCCAGCACTGATGCAATTCGCAAGTGCAAAAAAAGATGGAGCGTACTGTATGCAGACAGGGCGGCCTGATGAAAACAGTGACACGCTGGGCCAAWTTTATTGGGTATAATGGGTTGAACGTGTTCAGAGGAGTGACGGGTGTATATTGAGGGGTGTAAGAGCTACATGAAAATGGGGAGAACATACGGTAACAGAGGAAATGAGAGTTAGTTAATGAAAAAAAAAAAGGGGGGGGGGGTTTAAACTGGAAAATTGCCAAAAGTGCCTTTTTTTTTCTTTTAACTGACTACGTCTGATATGTTTTTGGTCCAAGCTACGAGGAGACACTGCATGTAGTCTGAACTAGATCCACATGTGGTCCCAGAACCTTAGGATGCAGACCGAAGTTTAGCAAAAACACAGCTCAGGAAAATACTGGCTGCACACACAAATGAATGCTTGCTCAAAGTTTTACCGAACTGTGGAACGGATTTATTTTCTATTCCTCGTTATTGTTCTTCGAACAGAACTGACATCTGACGGCTGTAGTCCCACAACTTGTAGAAAATCATTCCAAGAACATGACGCCATTTTGTCTAATAATGTGAAAATGCAACATTTCTTTTACGTCTTTGCAAGTAACAGGACCAACGTGGTGCGCTGTTTTCACCAGCCTGTCTCTGCACAAAGCACGCTGTTAAACCTCGTGGAATGAATTAGCTCGTGACCAGAAGCTCCAGAATAAATCTTATTAACAAATATTCAATGAAAGTTTACATCTAATAACCTTTAAAGCTGCAATTTCGCGCACCATAAGCGCACAGAAAGGCCATGTGGCCTAGCCGTTGTTGGAGGCAACAACAACATGGCTGGCCTGCTTTGCTCTACAAGCTAGCTGCGCCTTACTTACCTCGACCGAGAAACCTTTGGATACTCGTGAAAGGCGGGCCCAGAAAGACGCGCTGTGGTTTATCCCTCTGCCGAGGACACAGATTCGAACAGCACCACAAACAAAATGACTCAGCAGCCTGCAGGAAAAGAAGCTCCGCCAAGCTTTGCAGCTGAAACACACAGCAACACGTAGCCTCGAATGCTAATATACAATTGACCTCGCTCAGCCCGCCAACACAACGACCGGATGTTACGTCACCGGAGCGACGAAAAACAGGTATTGGTGAATGT
>NW_013952721.1:430665-435796 GCF_001266775.1 Austrofundulus limnaeus | reverse complement strand
AGAAAAATGAAGTAAAAGAACAAATATTAGAAGAAAAAAATAGAAAACCGAAAAATTGCCAGGAAGGTTAAAAAACAGCAGCAACAACTGCATAAATTATTAGGTAATATTCATGTTTATATTGTTTTAACAGCCTTCTATTTGTACAGTGTTCAGGCTACCTATGTATGAGTTTCAAAATCCTTATAAAACATAGAAAACATGAGTTTTTACACGAGAATTTACATTGTATGTAAAGATTTGATTATGTCAATAAAATTTTCTATTGCACTGGCTGAAACAGATCGGCGTCTTTCTGGAAGTTATTGGAGCAATGCCAAAAAGTATGTGGTAGGCTACAGTTTCTGGCAGAGAGCTTCAAAAACAGCAACATATTTCAGTATCATTATTTACATCTTGAGAAATGCTTTGCAAGTTACAATATGTGGATGATCTTGAATGAGGTTTTGTTTTTTGTTTTATCTGTAACAAAGTAGTTGTATGCTAGTGTCCAATTATTTTCCCCAATTAGCATTACTAACAATTTGACTCCAATAGGAAATGACGTTAGGTTTTGTAGCAATTTCACTCTGAAAAATTATAGCTTTGTTATTTATACGWGATAAAGAAAAGCATAATTTTCCACGGGAATTCTTTCTAAGTTTTGGAAGAGAAACAAAATTTTGATTAGCCTCTGCGTAATATTGTAAAACCACTCAAAATATAGCTTTTTAAACTCAACAGGTAATACAGCTCTATTATTGTACATTATATATGTATAATGTACTATATGTATATGACACCAGCTGGTATGATGTTATCTGGTGTCATCAATCGTTTTACCAAAAGAATGTTGTTTTCAAACAGAAAAGACTCATTTTCTTGACTAAAACATCACAGTTGTTCCCTGTAGCACTGAGGAGAAAAATGTAGATCAGAAGCCATGCTAAAAGAACTTGCTTGTGAAAGTTTGATAGTTTTAAAGGAATTGTTTTATCATAAAATTACACAATGAAAATTGTATCCCTTCAATGTGATAAGGCAAGAAAGAGTCATGTGGCTCTGGAGCCGTGCTTGTCAACACCTGTCCTATGGAAAAACTCCTTGCAAYCCACCCAACCCCTYATTGCCATGTTTTACCAAAGATTGTCTGTTTGACAGACTTATCTGTGAAGATAAAGGAGCAGCTGATATATACATTTTTGGCTTTGTGCAGTTCATAGAAACGTTTTCACCTCCTGCATGTTTTGTGTTTTTATTGCCATCATAAATCAATCATAGTCGATATAAACGAGCTTTTAAAATGTTTACATTATTTTAATGACAAGTTTAATTAAATTGCAAGAGTAATACAAATTGAATAGAAATGTGTACTTTATAAAAGGTGACTGCATACATATTCAGAGGGAGGCAAGTGGAACAGTGAGGCTACAAGGAGCAGAGGTCACAAAGGTGCAGGACTTCAAGGACTTCAGGTCCACTGTCCAGGAAAGCAAAGATGTGAAGAAGAGAGACCGGGCAGGATGGGTGGATGGAGATATTTGTGACAAAGAGGTGGCAGAAAAGGCCAAAAGAAATGTTTACAAGAAAGTAGTGAGCCCAGCTGTTTGTTATGGTTTGGAGGCTGACATTGACAAAAAGACAGGAAACAGAACTTGAAGTATCAGAGCTGAAGATGTTGAGGTTCTCCTTGGTAGCAACAAGGATGGAGAAGATTAGGAATGAAATCATCAGAGGTAAAGAACTGATTGAATCACTGGGAGATAAAGTCAGAGAGACCAGGCTGAGATGGGGGAGAGTCTCTGCCTCAAATGGACGAGTTTAAGTATCTGGATGTCTTGTTTACGAGTGAGATGGRTCGACGGATTGGGACCTCATCTTCAGTAATGCGGGTGTTGCTTTAGTCAGTCATGGTGAAGAAAGAGCTGAGTCAAAACTGGATTTACWCAWMTATGTTCCAACCCTCACCTATGGTCATGAGGCRTGGAYTRTGRCTGAAAGAACGAGATCCCRRATACAAGCATGAGCTTCCTTCATATAGGGTGGCCTGGCTCAGCCTTAGAGATTAATAGGGTGAGGAGCTCCATTATCCAGGAGGAGCACAGAGAAGAGCTCCTCCATTTTCGCATTGAAAAGAGTCATTTGAGGTGGTTTATCTGATTAGGAGGCCTCCTGGACGCCACTGTTTAGAGGTGTTCCGGACATGTCCCAATGGTCAGAGGCCCCGGGGAAGACTCGCTGGAGGGATTATGTATCCTCTCTGGTCTGGGAATGCCTCGGGTTCCCCCAGAACAAGCTGGATAGTGTCGCTGGGGAGAGGGATGTCTGGGTTTCTCTCCTGGATCTGTTGCTCAACTTTGGATAAGTGGTAGAAGATGGAGAAAAAAAGATAAGTAATAACATAACCKCTCAGCTGTTGGTAAAATGTGTTACAATAAAAAAGACAAACTGTCTTGCAGAGTCTTTAAATAACAACCAGCCACACATCTCTGTTTCTGTTAAATCTCCCTTCTTTTAAAAAGCAAACCTTTTTGTTGGATTTTTTTTGTGAACCTTAAGACATTTAAAAAATGTTGGTGATACTTGATTAAGATTTTATCATTAGGAACCAGATTCTGTATTAAACATATATATTTTTAAATGGAGACTTTTATCTACAGTGTAATAGTTTTTATCCTTTAATGACTGAAGGAGTGATTCAGACGTTAATTACTTCCTAATTGGATCTCCTTAGCTTCCTTCACCAGCTCCGTTAGATCTAATGATCATTTGCTTTTTGCTTTTCCACCGAGGTGATTTTCATGTTCATTTTCGTGTTTTGTTCATTTGTGGCTCCTGGACTCAGGTGCTCCTTCACATCAGACATGTTTGAATTCTTGGAGTTTTTAAGTCTCATTTTAAAACACATTTGCACTCACAGACTTTTATTACAACACAAGACTTATTTTAATGGTTTTGATTGATGTCTTGTCAGATTTAAAACTTTTATTGATTACATTGTGTAATTTCAGTACTGCTTCTTTTGCTGCTTATTTTTATGCAGTCTTTTGATTAAATCTTTAAACATTCAGTATAAATAAGTTTAATTTTTCTTCATTCTCATTAAAATTAGAGACTTTTATTGCCACATGAATATGACAACAGTCTTTGAGCACAAAAACTAGAACTTTATCATTTTTCATCATAAATAATCTTAGTTTAAAACTCTTTTATGAACGGCTGTGGGTGATATACATTCATACAGGAATGCTTGGATGGGTAAATGTAAAACTGTGGATTTGGTTGATGAAAAACTTGTACATCGTCTCCATCCAGTGGACTAACAATGTCAGCGCAGAGCTGGTGGTCAGCATTTTTTACTGCTCTGTTCTCTACCAGTCTCAAAAGTTTTATACTAAAAACATCCACTGTTTGGAAATGAATGAGCTTTGGTCAAATCTTTATCCAATAAATGGTGACTGTCAGCTACTACCACAGCAAGTTCTAGTGCAAAATATAAAAAACTGAGTTGTAATATTTTAAGTGTTGACTGATGTGAATTAGCTGAGGTATAAATATTTAAAAATGGTTTTATAATACGATTTGTTCTGTGTACCTTTCTGATTTTGATTTGTAAAATATAAATACAATTATATTGATAACACATTTGTATATTTACTAGTCTGGAAATATTTTTAAAGTGTATTATTCAAAAGCATTTAAACCATTGGAGTTTTAATCTTAATAAGAATAATAATAATAAGTCTCCACTGAAAAGTGAAGGCAGGGGATTTTTATTTTTTTACTCGTGTATGTTGTGTTGTCTTCAAGGTTAGCAAAATTACTGAATAAAACTTCAAAAATCAACCCTTGGCTGTAAGATTACAACTGATCAACGTCTGGAGTCAATTCAGTTCAGTCAGATAATAAAAAGCAGAACAAAATGACTATGGTTCACTATAATTCAGTCTGTTTTACAAATACTGAGCTAAAATCTGGTAATCTGTTGTTTGACCAAAACATTAATCTCATCATCATTTCTCACCATAAGATTTAAGTCTAAAAGTTTACCATGTAAAAAGCAACAACAAATGCTTGGCCAGTTGAAGAAAATAAAATATATTTTAAATTAGAAATTACTTAAAATGTTTGAATATCAATTTAATCATAGAATATATCATGCATTTACACACTAGAAGCAACAGTGTAAGTCTGTTTATATAAAGCATGTAAATGATCAGTTTGTGGGTAATGAAAAACGCTATTCAGTAAGTAATAATTGTAATTTTCTTTCCAAGTATTTTCCTGGCACTGAAAAATTATATTGTTTTTACATTTTGAGCTTGTAGTTCCAGTATTCACCACCAGATGTCGCTTGGGAGCCAGTTTAGGCACAATAGGTCATTTGGATCTGACTGTATTGGTGTCGTTACTTCCTTCATAAATAAGTATAAATATATACGTGTCAACTAGTAACACATTGTCAAAGCACACTGAATATAACTTTGTTTATTACCAAAGGAATTATTAGAAATTTATTTCTGCCATGATTGTCAATGAAAGTTCTAACTTACTCTGTGTGAGAGGAACTACAGTTTGGATGATGAGGAGGTGAGATGTGACACTTTAATATCTACAGACTAAATGGTAAACGGAGTGTACTTAAATAGCATTATTCTAAATAATCTAAATAATCTTTAAAAAACAGATTATGGGTCATTAGCTGTTGTTGCAACACTCTGTTTACAGTGTTGTGTACCTGTTTACAGGTATTGATATCGAGTCATCTATTCTAGATAGTAGACTGTTTTTTTCTAAGCAAACAACTGATTTATAAAGATCTTTTAGATCATTCTAGCTGTCATTTAATCCTCTGAATGCATTGCCTTCAAAAGTATGTATATAACAATACACGGAAAAAAAGTAAATAATTTTTCTGCCTTACAAAAATTACACCTCACATTCACAATATCTGCAGCAGGTTATGTTACTTTTTAAGATAAACTGAAAAGAAACATTCAGAATACTCTGATGTGGGTGCTAGATCGAAAATAGAATGGAGGCAAAAAATAATAAAAAAGATGTGCACACCAACAGGTCACCAATGAAATGTTCTGAGCCAAACTCTAAACTCGGAGTCACCATACAGTATATACATATGTGTGTATATATA
>NW_013952721.1:427653-429410 GCF_001266775.1 Austrofundulus limnaeus | reverse complement strand
CACACACACACACACACACACACACACACACACACACACACACACACACACACACCAGCTAAGATATTTTCATCTGTGCTCCAGTTTGTGTTGGGTTTAAGTAGGAGTATAGCTGCAAAGATGAGTTCAAGTCCTTTCATCATCTCAGCTGAATGTTTCTGAATCCCAGCCTGTAGGGTATTTATGAGATGTTACCAGTTTTTCAGCTTGTTTTGTTAAAAAAATTCCTATGTACTGACATTTCAGAGTGAGGGCAACAGGTTTCACCACAGCATCATACTCAGCCAAAAATCCCATTTCTGCTGGATTCAACCTTTAAATTAAATGATTCTGGTTATTCTTGGTACATAAAATATACAAAGTGCATTTACCACATAGATGCACTAGAAACATAAATAACCATTTTTATCATAAAGACCTGTTTGAAGCTATTTTCTGTATTATTAAGTGAGGGCTCAAACTTACATCTTGATCTTCATCTCTGTGCCAATAATGCAAAGCAAAGACTCTCCTTGTTCTTTGTGAATGTGCAGCAATCTTTACACAGCAATGAACACAGAGTGCCACTGATGGAACTTCAGTTTGCATTCATGTTCAACTGTTTCAACTGATTGTCCTGGTTTTACTCCACAGAGGAGTACTGTATAATTTGCAAAARCAGATCAGGGTAGCCTTCTTTGGATTTTATTTCTGCAGGACTGGAGTCTTCTGTTAATATGAGATTCAGCAGATGGCGTAAACAGTTTTGGTGCTGTGGAAGTTGGTACTCAAGTCACCGTACAGGTTGGTGTCCAATCTCTGAGTCGTTTTCATCTTCCGATGCTTCGTTCATAATGCTGTCTGTCTCCTCTTGTCCATCAGCATCTTTATTTTTATTTTTCTCCACATCACGTAAATGAAACACTAGCAGGAAGTTAAAGCTGCTGTAGTTCTGGTCACTTTTTCTTTGATCTCCTTGTTAGAATGTCAGCGTTTGACATGTTGACAAACCAGTGCAGAACTTCGCCTCTCCAGAATGGTTCWATCCAGTTTCAGGTGACACCCAAATAACTATACTGTCTGTCTGCCCAGCAGTCTGCTGTGGTTGCAACATGGTGCACAACACTCAGCTATTTAACAATTATAAGCTTCATGTTTTTTGCAGCATCCCCGTGCGCTTTGCAGCTTCCTGTGTTCTGGAGCATAATATTTATTTTTATTTTTATTTAGCAGTTTATTTCAAACAGGGTTTTTTTTAAACAAGAAAACAAGCAATCAGTGGGACAAAGAAAACATGTGCATGCATAACCAAGAACCAAATAATTAGATTATCACTACTTTTCTGTTTGAAAAGGAGTGGGAAGAAGTGAACACTTATTTAATCCTACCCCTTATCTCAAATTAATGAAATGTTTTACTTACAGATGCACTAAYTATTAAAAATTGCAATTAAAACCATAGTATTCATGTGCATGTTCAACATACAGTGCTAAAGAGCCAACAAACAAATTATACTACATAGACAAAATGATTGCAAAGAAAATCTCATAACAAAAGAAAATCTACAAATTCATAATAATGATATAATAATCTAATGACAATCTTAAATGACTACTGAACATACATCATCAGAATAATTACCAATTCCTTGCCAATGTACACCTATAATTCTTTTATGTTATATAACAATAAGTAAACAAAAAAAAACAGAAATAGTTAGACTGAGGTTTCCTGAATTATTCTTCATTTCTGCTGCTATAGACTTAGACTGCTGGAGC
>NW_013952721.1:424209-425973 GCF_001266775.1 Austrofundulus limnaeus | reverse complement strand
CATTTCCTCACTCTGCTGTTGTCTTTAGTCTCTCTTCTCTACATTTTTATTGTTATTATTTCTATCAATAAAATGTTTTTTTTTTCTTTGTCTCTTCCAGAAGAAGGTACACCTGGACCAGTTCTTCTGTGTTTACCTGTGTCTCTTTCGTGTCCCCCAAACCAGCCGGTCAAGGCAGATGGCTGCCTGTCCTGAGCCTGGTTCTGCTGGAGGTTTCCTTCTAGCCCCTTTCATTTCTAACCGATCTGTTAATGGGGAGTTTTTCCTCTCCACCGTTTGCTCAGGATGGGAGACTGTGATGAACAGTCTGCTGGCTTCTTCTTTAGATTGTTCTTTTTTATGTACAGTGTCCTGAGACAACGTATGTTGTGACTTGGCGCTATATAAATAAACTGAATTGAACTGATTTGAATTAGAAATCAAAACAAAACAAAAAACAATAACTAAGGTTGATAATGATAGTAAGTAACAATGAGTAATTTAACTGAGAGATGCACCTCTGTTCGGGGAAATAAACTGTGGAACAACTTGGACAATGACCTTAAAAATGCTGGAACAATTTACTCATTTGGTAGAATGCTTAAAAGTTTCTTTTAATGCGATATGAACACATATGTCACAATGATCCTAGGAGCTAGGGTCACCCAAGGCAAACAGGTTCTAGGTGAGGGATCAGACTTCGCAGCCGAAAGACCCCAATGATGAATACAATAAATGGAGTCAGTGTTCCCTGGCCCGGACGTGGGTCACCGGGGCCCCACTCTGGAGCCAGGCCTGGAGGTGGGGCACGTTGGTGAGCGCCTGGTGGCCGGGCTTTCACCCATGGAGTCCAGTCGGGCACAGCCCGAAGAGGAGACATGGGTCCCCCTTCCCATGGGCTCACCACCTGTGGGAGGGGCTGTAGGGGTCAGGTGCAATGTGTGTTGGGGAGTGGTCAAAGGCAGGGACCTTAGCAGTCTGATCCTCAGCTACAGAAGCTGACTCTAGGGACGTGGAACGTCACCTCTCTGGTGGGGAAGGAGCCTGGACTGGTGTGAGAGGTTGAGAGGTTCCGACTTGAAATAGTCGGACTCACCTCGACATACCACTCTGGCTCTGGAACCAGTCTYCTCGAGAGGGGTTGGACACTCTTCCACTTTGGAGTTCTGAGAGGCGCCGAGCAGGAGTGGGCATACTTATTGCCCCCCATCTTGGTGCCCATACATTTGGGTTCACCCCGGTGAACGAGAGGGTAGCCTCCCTCTGCATACACGTGTGTGTGTGTGTGCAGGGGGGGGGGGGGGGGCAGGTCTTGACTATTGTTTGTGCCTATGCGCCAAACAGCAGTTCAGATTACCCACACTTCTTGGAGTCCTTGGAGGGGGTGGTGGAGAGCACTCCTAACGGGGACTCCCTTGTTCCACTGGAGGACTTCAACGCTCACATGGGCAATGACAGTGAGACCCGGAGAGGTGTGGTTGGCAGGACCCCCCACCCCGATCTGAACCCGAGTGATTGTGTGGGTGTCCATTATGTGCTCTTGGCACCAGGACACCCTGGGCTGCAGTTCGATATCGTTTCGATGTTTCATGTGATCTGCGGCCGCATGTTTTGGACACTCGGGTGAAGAGAGGGGCAGAGCCGTCAACTGACCACTACCTGGTGATGAGTTGGCTCTGTTGGTGGTGGAGGATGCTGGTTAGACCTGGCAGACCCAAACATATAGTGAGGGTTTGCAGGGAATATCTGGCAGAGTCTCCCGTCAGACGGAGCTTCTCTTTGTAT
>NW_013952721.1:420975-423775 GCF_001266775.1 Austrofundulus limnaeus | reverse complement strand
CACACACACACACACACACACACATATATATATATAATATGAATCAATTTATTTATTTATTAGGACAGTGTGCAATTAAAATATAAACATAAAAAGATTTGATGCATTGCACCAGATTTAGCCTAAGGCTAATTTACTGTACATCTGTAGTCCTCCAGATAGTAAAAACAAAACAACATCCAACAGTAATAAAAAGAAGAAAAGAAAACAACAGAAAAATATGAATAATATAAAATAAAACATTTTGCAATTATTAATAAAATACCTAAACACCCCATTCCACTCCCTAAACATAATTAAAAAGTTATATCACTGAACATCTAGTTAAAAATTTGTGATTGCAGTATTAAGTAGATTTGAGATATTCCGCATGATCACCCCAGAAACCAGCCAAAGAACTGCAAGTCTCCACATCCCCACCTGAAAAACATCTGACACATTGCACCCAATTCAGCGATAGGGCAATTCGACATCTGCATTTCCACCAAACAACAAACATTGCCGATAAGCAATAAAAACATCCAAAATAAATTAACAAAAAATACATACCTATATTTAACAAATGTAATCATGCCCACCTCCACATCACCTTTCAAATCTCCCAAACCAGAAGCAAAATCTAAAATCGATTACCCACTGCAATTCAGTGATTGCAACATTGTTTAAGATATTGCAATCACTGAATTGCAGTGATTGCAATTTCTAAAATAATGTTGCAATCACTGAATTGCAGTGATTGCAATAAACAATGTTGCAATCACTGAATTGTAGTGATTGCAACTTTATTTAAGATATTTTTAAAGATTATTTTTAAAACTAATAAAAGAACTACGTTTTTACATGATCAGGAGCAGCATTCCACTGAGCGATGGCTTTAGCCAAAAAAAGCTGCTTGTCCAAAGGTATACAGTGCCTTGCGAAAGTATTTGGCCACCTTGAACTTTTCAACCTTTTGCCACATTTCAGGCTTCAAACATAAAGATATAAAATTTTATTTTTTTGTGAAGAATCAACAACAAGCGGGACACAATCGTGCAGTGAAACAAAATTTATTGGATATTTTAAACTTTTTYAACTAATAAAAAACTGAAAAGTGGGGCGTGCAATATTATTCGGCCCCTTTACTTTCAGTGCAGCAAACTGACTCCAGAAGTTCAGTTAGGATCTCTGAATGACACAATTTGTCCTAAATGACTGATGATGATAAATAGAATCCAGCTGTGTGTAATCAATGTATAAATGCACCTGCTCTGTGATAGTCTCAGGGTTCTGTTTAAAGTGCAGAGAGCATCATGAAGGTCAAGGAACACACCAGGCAGGTCTCAGATACTGTTGTGAAGAAGTTTAAAGCTGTATTTGGATACAAAAAGATTTCCCAAGTCTTAAACATCTCAAGGAGCACTGTGCAAGTGATCATATTGAAAGGGAAGGTGTACAAGATCACTACAAATCTACCAAGACCCTTGTCCCTTGTTCATCTGGAACAAGGAGGAGCCTGATCAGAGATGCAGCCAAGAGGCCCATGATCACTCTGGATGAACTGCAGAGATCTACAACTGAGGTAGGAAAGTCTGTCCATAGGACAACAATCAGTCGTACACTGGACAAATCTGGCCTTTATGGATGAGTGGCAAGAAAAGCCATTTCTCAAAGATATCCATAAAAAAATCTCATTTAAAGTTTGCCACAAGCCACCTGGGAGACACACCAAACATGTGGAAGAAGCTGCTCTGCTCAGATAAAACCAAAATCCAACTTTTTGGCCACAATGCAAAACAATATGTTTGGCGTAAAAGCAACACAGCTCATCACCCTGAACACACCACCCCCACTGTCAAACATGGTGGTGGCAGCATCATAGTTTCGGCCTGATTTTCTTCAGCAGAGACAGGGAAGATGATTGAAATTGATGGGAAGATGGATGGAGCCAAATACAGGGCAATCTTGGAAGAAAACCTGTTGGAGTCGTCAAAAGACCTGAGACCGGGACTGAGATTTATCTTCCAACAAGACAATGATCCAAAACATAAAGCAGAATCTCTCTTGTTGATTCTTCACGAAAATTAACAATTTATATCATTATGTTTGAAGCCTGACATGTGGCAAAAGGTTGAAAAGTTCAAGGGGGCCGAATACAAAACAAAAATACTATATACCGGTAAACAAAATACTTTTTTATTTTTACTTGAGTCATTTCTTGGACTGTTACATTTTACTTTTACTTGAGAAAAAATATGTGAGGTGGTGCTGCTTTTATTTGAGTACAACTTTTGAGAACTCTTACCCACCTCTGCCTATCACTTGACATTTTTTCTTGACATGTCATCACAATAGTGTGCATTATAATTATGCGTAGCTTCATGATTTTACCTATTAAATACACAATAAATTGGTAAACCTGTGAAGTAAAGTGTGTCCCATCATAAAGTAAAAGAGCCATGAGTTAAGTCTGTGATTTTGTGTTTTGGTGTGTTGTTTTCCTAATTAAACCTGTATTCTAAATCTTCTAGAYCAAGGTGTTTGCATTTTATTCTCCAACTATCCCGCTTTGTTGCAAACAGATAGCAAACATTGTTAGTTTGTGCGCCCGCAGATTTTAAAATGAGTTTTTAGTCTTACGGAACGTCACATCCACATCAAACACAATTAGTAAATTTATGCATGCTGTTGTGATATTGCTAACATCAGTATACCAAGTTGTCAAAAGGACAAACTTTTGCAACATCAAGTTTCCTCAAGTTCAACTTCAAGGTCTTGTAGACTTAACTGTAAACATGCATGTTTTGGCAGATTCATATAT
>NW_013952721.1:417481-420720 GCF_001266775.1 Austrofundulus limnaeus | reverse complement strand
GTATTTGATTTGAATTGTCAGATCCCTGAACTGTTTTTTTGCTTGAATCAAAACTTAGGTTAAATTTTAAAATGTATTCATTTATTTGCTGCCGACCAAACAGACATATTGCATGTTTTTTTGTTCGTTTTAATGGCAGATTTCTATGAACACAGGCAGAAATCTGGTAAGTACACTTGGCATGATGTATGCTGAGCATGGTGTAATATCAGAATGGTGTACCATCAGAATAGTGTATGCTCAACATGCTGTACGCTCACCATGGTGAACCATCATAACAGTGAACTTTCAGCATGATATACTTTCCACATTGTGTACCACCAGAATAGTGTACACTCAGCATGGTGTACCATCATAATGGTGTACCCTCAGCATGGTGTACCAACATATTGGTGTACCCTCATCATGGTGTACGACCCGCATTGTGTACCATTAGAATAGTGTACGCTCAGCATGATGCATCATCAACATTGTGTACCAGCAGAATAGTGTACGCTCAGCAAGGTTTACTATCATAATACAGTACACTGAGAATGATGTACCATCAGCATGGTGTACCATCAGAATAGTGTACGCTCAGCATGGTGTACCATCAGAATAGTGTACGCTCAGCATGGTGAACCATCAGCATGGTGTAACATCAGAATAGTGAATGCTCAGCATGGTGTATCATCAGCATTGTGTACCATCAGAATAGTGTACACTCAGCATGTTGTACCATCAGAACAGTGTACGCTCAGTATGGTTTACCATCATAATACAGTACTCTGAGAATGATGTACCATCAGAATAGTGTATGCTCAGCATTGTGTACAATCAGAATATTGTATGCTCAGCATGGTGTACCATCAGAATAGTGTACGCTCAGCATGGTGTACCATCAGAATAGTGTACGCTCAGCATGGTGTACCATCAGAATAGTGTACGCTCAGCATGGTGTACCATGAGAATAGTGGACACTCAGCATGGTGTACCATTAGCATTGTGTACCATGAGAATAGTGTACACTCCGCATTGTGTACCATGACAACAGTGTACCCTCAGCGTGGTGTACCATCAGAATAGTGTACGCTCWGCATGGTGTAGCATCCGATTAGTGTACGCTCAGCATGGTGTACCATCAGAAAAGTGTACGCTCAGTAAAGTGTACCATCAGAAWAGTGTACRCTCAGYAWWGTGTACCATCAGAATAGTGTACGCTCAGCATGGTGTACCATCAGAATAGTGTCCACTCAGCATTGTGTACCATCAGAATAGTTTATGCTCAGCATGGTGTACCATCAGAACAGTGTCCATTCAGCATTGTGTACYATCAGAATAGTGTATGCTCAGCATGGTGTACCATCAGCATTGTGTACCATCAGAATAGTGTATGCTCAGAATAGTGTACCATCAAAATAGTGTACACTCAGCATGGTGTACCATCATAATTGTGTACGTTCAGCATAGTGTACCAACATAATGGTGCACCCTCATCATGGTGTACCACCCGCATTGTGTACCATTAGAATAGTGTACACTCAGCATGATGTATCATCAGCATTGTGTACCAGCAGAATAGTGTACGCTCAGCAAGGTTTACCATCATAATACAGTACCCTGAGAATGATGTACCATCAGCATGGTGCACAATCAGAACAGTGTATGCTCAGCATGGTGTACCATCAGAATAGTGTACACTCAGCATGGTGTATCATCGGCATTGTGTATCATCAGCATTGTGTACCATCAGGACAGTGTGCACTCAGCATGGTGTACCATCAGAATAATGTATGCTCAACATGGTGTACCATCAGCATTRTGTACAATCAGAATAGTGTATTCTCAGCATGGTGTATCATCAGCATTGTGTATCGTCAGCATTGTGTGCCATCAGAATACTGTACGCTTAGCATGGTGTGCAATCAACATTGTGTACCAGCAGAATAGTGTAGTGTACGCTCAGCAAGGTTTACCATCATAATACAGTGCCCTGAGCATGATGTACCATCAGCATGGTGTACAATCAGAATAGTGTACACTATGCATGGTGTACCATCAGCATGGTGTACCATCAATATAGTGTACGCTCAGCATTGTGTGCCATCAGAATAGTGTACGCTTAGCATGGTGTACCATCAGTCAGCATTGTGTGCTATCAGAATAGTGTGCACTCAGCATGGTGTACCATCAGAATAGTGTACACTCAGCATGGTGTACCATCAGAATAGTGTACATTCAGCATTGTGTACCATCAGTATTGTGTACCATAAGAATAGTGAACGCTCAGCATGGTGTACCATCAGAATAGTGTACGCTCAGCATGGTGTACCATCAGAATAGTGTACGCTCAGCATGGTGCACCATCAGAATAGTGTTCGCTCAGCATGGTGTACCATCAGAATAGTGTACACTCAGCATTGTGTACCATCAGCATTGTGTACCATCAGAATAGTGCTTGCTCAGCATAGTGTATCATCAGCATTGTGTACCAGCAGAATAGTGTATGCTCAGCATGGTTTACAATCATAATACAGTACCCTGAGAATGATGTACCATCAGCATGGTGTACCATCAGAATAGTATACCCTCAGCATGGTGCACAATCAATGTTGTGTGCCATCAGAGTAGTGAAGGCTTAGCATGGTGTACCATCAGCATTGTGTACTATCAGAATAGTGTACGCTCAGCATGGTGTACCATCAGARTATTGTACGCTCTTCATGGTATACCATCAGAATAGTGTACGCTCAGCGTGGTGTACCAACAGAATTGTGTACGCTCAGCATAGTGCATCATCAGCATTGTGTATCAGCAGAATAGTGTACGCTCAGCATGGTTTACAATCATAATAGRGTACCCTGAGAATGATGTACCATCAGCATGGTGCACAATCAGAACAGTGTACGCTCAGCATGGTGTACCATCAGAATAGTTTACACTCAGCATGGTGTACCATCAGCATTGTGTACCATKAGAATAGTGTACACTCAGCATTGTGTACCATCAGAATAGTGTACGCTCAGCATGGTGTACCATCAGAATTGTGTACACCCAGCATTGTGTACCATCAGMATTGTGTACCATCAGAATAGCTTATGCTCAGCATGGTGTACCATCGGCATTGTGTACCATCAGAATAGTGTACACTCAGCATTGTTTACCATCAGAATAGTGTGCACTCAGCATGGTGTACCATCAGAATAGTGTACACTCAGCATGGTGTACCATCAGAATAGTGTACACTCAGCATGGTGTAC
>NW_013952721.1:408204-416356 GCF_001266775.1 Austrofundulus limnaeus | reverse complement strand
ACACACACACACACACACACACACACACACACACACAAAACAATACTGCCAGCAGATTGTGTTGAATCATTTTATCACAGTCTCCCACCCAGAGCATCAGACAGTGGAGAGGAAAACTCCCTTCTTACAGGAAGAAACCTATACCTAATAATTTATTTTCTCAAACAAGTTTGAATTTAATAAAAACAAGTTTCATAAATTATCATGCAATTACAATATGCAAACAAATAAGGGCCTCCCATTGGATAATCACTGCAGGGGGGATGTGCCAAAAAGATTTAACTGTAACTGAAGCAGAGAGAAGCTTCCTGTTTGTTACACAACCATGTCGAAAGTYGTATCTGGTGGTTGTGAAAAATAAAGTATGTTAAACTGTTTCAGAAGGGTTAAATTATTGGCATCAAGCAGAGAAAACATCTAAGGAAATTGATGAAACTTCTAAAATCAGGTTACCGCAAACAAGGTCATGTGGTCTGGTACATTTTGACCTTGTACCAGACTGATGGCAACACCAGAGTATGAAGGAAGGCTATTAAAGTGAAGCACCCATCATGCCTAGTGCCTACTGTACAGCCTGTGGGGGAAGTCTATGATTTGGGGTTACTACAGTTGGTCAGGTCTAAGTTCATCAATATTATGAGGTCAACTGACTACATGAATATACTGAATGACTAGGATATTCTATAAATGGCTGGCACRAGCATGTTCTAAGATTTTGCCAGGATTCATTGGGCTCAAACAAAATGACCGCTACATAAGATCTTTCCTGGCCACAGCCATCAGCATCTACAATAAGTTTTTAGTCAAATGAGTTACAACAGTGGTCCCCAAACTACGGCCCGTGGGCCGGATCCGGCCTGCCTCCCCATTTGGTCCGGCCCCCAAAACAATACCAGAGAGTATTTAGTTTTTTTTATATATGTGTATTTATATTTGATTATAAAGTTGGACCTTTGCAATAAAATGTTCCTTAGTTATGAACTATTTTCATAGTTAACTATTATTAGTTAGTAACTATTTCATACATACACGTATATAATATGACATTCTGTTCCACCCTTCTGCGGTCTGTGCCCCTATCTTGCAACCCCCCAGAAAAAAATCCCAAACCCGCCCCTCTCAAAGAGAGAACGGAATAATGGCGAAAAGATTAGGTAAGAGAAAAATTTATTCAGAATGCAGGGCATTTAAACTGCAGTGGACAAATTATTATTTTTTGTTCATCTGTAAAGAGGCGGTAGTGGTATTCAAAGAATACAATCTGTGGCGACACTATGAATCCCATCACAAAGACAAGTATGATAGCTTGCAAGGCCAAATGCGAGCAAACAAACTCTCAAAGCTAAAAGTGGACTGTTAGCTCAGCAGAATACACACTGTGAAGAACCCAGAGGAGGATTATTTGATTGTGCTTTCTGGAAAACAATAATTTTTTACATTTAGGCACTCCTGCAATAGTCACACTTTTTCTGTTACAAACTGACTCCGGCCCCCCACCAGAGAAGGGAAAAGTTATGTGGCCCTTACAGGAAAAGGTTTGGTGACCCCTGAGTTACAACTACACCTAATTTCCCTCTGGGATCAATAAAGTATTTTTGAATTTGAATTGAATTGAATTGACATTTTAGTTCAGACTATTACATGTTGCTTAATAATAAAACACACAGAGCAAACAACAAACCGGTTATTAGAAAAATTACCTGTTCTGCTCTAGATTACACTACAGTTCCTTTTTGTATCTCCAATGATACAATTCCTGCTCACAGAGATACTGAATAAGCATGACTTTTAAAACAGTGGAAGGTATGAAGAAATGCCATAAAAAAGAAGTTCAGATATCACGAGGTTCTGATGCCTGGTCAGTGGATTACCAAAATTAACAAAGTCTGAGTTTTCAGAATCACAGATTTCTTTGGCCTGGTTATATCACTATGGTAACAAAGACTGAACTCACCACCTGCTGCTCCAGAGCAGGTGATGAGGTGAGAGTATAAAGACAAACTAATGAGGGAGAATGACAAACACCTGTGGAAGGACAACAAAGATCAGGTGAGCGTGAGTGGGGCTAGAGCAGAACAACACAGGTGAAAACATTTGGGAGGACTGATGAATACAAAAGACTAAATAACAAAGGATAACCTAGAATCACAGAATCTAATAAAATAACAGGAGTCCAACACAGCTCAAGAAATATGAAGCTTTTTCACAAACACTTCTAGGCAGGATTTGGACGCCCTCTGGCTGCTGTGGTGTGAGTTCTGAGGAACCAAGTTGGCGAGGGGGGGTCAAAGTCACCCCACTCCCAATGACTTATTTTTCCTGTGAAACCAGGCAGTAATAGAGCTGAAACTGTCAACATTTAAAATGCTAAGACAGCTTTAGGGCTCAATATTGTGATGAAATGATCACAGTTTGTTTGACAATCGAGTCAAGAGATTGAACAACAAACAGATATATTATCAAGAGAGGATTGATGATGATGCACAACAGCTTTGCATTTAGTAAAAATAGTAAAAAATAAATAGTAAAGCACAATTGCTGAATTGAGTTACTAGATTAGGTACATTTAGCCTTCATCAGAACTTTGTACAATCTGATAAATAAATGGTATACACATGGTAAATGGTTCACAGCTATAACTGCTTTTTGACGTGCATGTTATTCATACAAAAATAAGCATATTAATGTGCAGTGAGGAATGGGAGTGGGAGGATTCACTTTTAATTTTATAGATATTGTGATTTTTTAGATTATCTATTCATTTCAGTCTGTTTAAGTTTTTCTTTCACATTATWGTAAGCAACAACATTTTCTAAACAAAAGTTAGTAAGGCCTTGTATCAGTGGTTTATCTCTAACAGGTATTTTCTGAAAAATTTGTTCAACTACTGGGTGTTGAAAGGTCACTACAGAGATGAGTGTTAGCTCTCCATCAGTGTGGCTTTTAATAAAATCAGTTTAATGAAAGCTGTTTTTTCCTACAACGGCACTGTCTACAGGGGTCACCACAGTGAGAGAGCTTGCTGGAAAGATTTGACCAGATTTCCAACCTGGGTCTCAAAAAGCCTCCAAATTACAAGACCGTGGCACCATCCTCAGTGCTCCCGCAACTCCAGAACCAGTTTAATGAAAGCAGCTTTGACTATCTGAATTCACACAAGGAAAATGCTACTGCTATTATTATTTATGTTTTTTGCAGAGGGTGTCAGGTGAAAATGAGGGAGGATTTATGACAAAGAGGCCTAAAAGTAAAAGTTAACATCAGAATAGATCACATTGGAGGACATGTGTGGATCTTGAAATATGGATGTTTTAAAGGACAGTGTTGTCTTTATATGGGTTATTTCCAAAGGTACAATGGAAAACTGAGGCAAAAATACAGTGTAAACTTGTTACAACACTGCTCTATATCAGACTGAAGGAYTTTACAGACCCACTGAACTTTGCCTGACCTCACCCAAAACCCCCTGACACCCCACCMTCCCCCCAGGAATATTCCCAGAACTTCTGTTTGACATGATAAATCTTTTTGTCATTTATTTTTTCTGAAAATTCAATTTTCATTTCTTCATTTTCTGTCATTGCCTCAATGCTTCTGTAAAATAACAATKAAATCAAATAAAAACAGAAAATTTGCTTTCAAGCTTTCTGCACCCTGTCCTAGCGTGTGGTCGTGCACCTCTGAAATTTTGAAACTCTACAAAGGCTGTGCGTGCCGTGCACCATTCAAAGAGCTTGTTTGTCTGTCATGCTTTTGCTTTCCCACTTACTACATTTTCATAAGTTGAAAAGTAYACTCCCATGTGTCATTCTGGATAAATATACAACGTAAACGCCAAGTATGAACACCTCCACTGCTGGCGAGGGTGCGCGTGCYCCACAGTGCAACTACAACTCGGCCTTAAAACTAACCTCACAGGTACCTACCTGACCCTAAAACTAACCTAAACTGTATTCACACCTTAGTCCTAAATGGAACCCTCAACCCAAAACTGGTGTTCCACCCTATGAGGAYCGAYCTTTGGTCCCCATTAGGACCACTGGTCTTGACAAGGTAGATGTGTAAAGCAGAAACAGTCCAAAAAAGATGTCCATTTGGGGACATTCCATTGACTTCCATGCCATTCCCTGACCACAAACCCTAAGGCTAACCTCACAGGTACCTACCTGACCCTAAAACTAACCTAAACTCAATTCACACCTTGGTTCTAAACCCAACCCCCAACCCACCAATGGCATTTAAACCAAATGGGGACTCGACTTTTGTCCCCAAATGCACCAGATGTCCCCAAAGGTAGGATTTTTGTCTTAAAATTGCCCCCAAATGTCACCAAAGCCGAACCCCCACCCCCACACACACACACAAATGCAATTTGATCGGGTTCAACTAAGTTTCATCCTATCTATTGAACAGATTTTGTTTTTAAAGGTTAAACAGAAACAATAGTTTATTTGAGAGTTGGCATACAATAAGTCTAAATGAACATAAATGATCATTAAAGCTATTTGTACAACAGGCAGTGAGGTGACCTTTGACCTCACCCTGCAGCGACCTGTGTTTGACACCGGACTGACCTGTTCATGACCCTCTGGGCAGGAAGTAACAAAAAGTGTTTGCTAAAGATTTCTGAATGGATTTCTTTGAGTGCTGCATTTGTCAAGTGAGCTAAAAACAAAACAAAACAAAACAATAAACATCAAAGATTTTTGACCAAGCTGCATTGCTGAAAACAGCTGCTACAGCTTTTTGTTTCCATCACTGTGAGGAATGAAGGTTTCCTTAAAATGTAAGATCAMCAGGTCTGCAAAAATGTTCACAATATTTAAGTTTTATATTGTACAGCAGAAAGCATACAGTATGATGTGAGATCTGAAATAAATTTAAAACCTAGCAATGTTAGGAGTGATAAATAACGTTTAGCCATTTTTTGTCAAATCTTACAAATAAGGTTATGCATCCATTATGTAAATATATTGAGATTCCATATTGCGTCTGTTGTGAATGACTCTCAGCTACTGTCAAGCCAAATATTACCTCCATATACAGTATGTAAAACTTATCGAACTACTATTAGTTTTTCTTTTTGGTTCAGCTGTTTTTGGTGGCCATCTTGTATTGCATTTGTTCCAAGTTTGTTCCACTTGTGCCTTTGCCTTTGGAGGCGGGTAATAATAATGACATTTTATTTGATTGGTTTAGAGGCAGTTGCCTCATTAGTTTGCTGGATGTACGGTGAACAAATGATCCACAGTGAAAGCTGGTGTGGTCTGAGCGGTAGGCGACTGCTGACAGCATCGGCCCACTGACCCTTCTTTGAACTGGGGCTGCACTCTGTCTGTGAGAGCTGACCCCTGTCTGAACTCGGCTGGAGGTCAAAGGTTAGAGTTGAAGGCCAGGTTGCCATCCTCTAGGGTTTACACCAGAACCGCCTGCAAAATGAGGCTGTTGTTACATAAGTCTAACAAACAAGATGGCAACATGGCAGGTTTATGGACTGGACTGAAATCCATTTGTTGAAGAAGTTATATCTGAAAAGAAAACACTTTGTATACTATGACTCAGTCAGCTGTTTGGATACTGAGCTAAATGTTGCTGTGGTTGTATCTCAGACTGATCCGCAAAACATTTGGAGAGCTGACAGATTGTACAAAACTGTTATTTAAAACATTGGCAGTAACTATGTAGATTTATATATCTGTTGATTAGCAAAATATCTCAGGAAGCACTGGATGAATTTTAATGAAACGCTCAGAATTAAAATTCTTGAATGCCCATCTACAAATTACTAACTTTTGAAGTTGATTCAATTCAATAGAGCTACCATAGTTAATAGACATTAGTCAACACAGAAGTGGCTTCACTTTAGTTTTACAGACACTAAGCTAAAATTTAATGTTGTAGCAGCTGATAGTCATTTAAATCACTCTGTGCATGACATCTTGTAATATCATATTTTTATTAAAATATTTTCAAAATTTGATCACAATGATCATAACTCATCATTTCTCTTCACAAGATAATCTTAGTTTGTAACTCTGGCATCCATCCATCCATCCATACATCCATCCATACAGTACATACATACATACATACATACATACATACATACATACATACATACATACATACATACATACATACATACATACATATGTTTGCTTGTTTGTTTTTATCGTTTTAATGATGATGTAAAAATGTCTAAGTAAATAATCGAGATATTTTGTGTAAATAAAGAGATAAAAAGAAACATACGTAGTTTAAAAACATGCAATAGTTTGTATTGTTTATACAAAAAACAAAAAACAAAATCAAAGACAAACAAAGATGAAAATTAAGGCAAGAAAAGGTCAAAGACAAACAAACAAACAAACAAACAAACAAACAATCAACATTAAAAAAGACTAATGAGATACAGTATATATGATATTTCAAAGGTTTCTTGTTGGGGTATATTTGAGCCATGTCTCACAGACTGAAGGTGTGTAGAGTCAGATATATAAAAGCACTCTATGTCTTTTGACACTTAGTTTTTAGCTAAAGGTTTTCTTTAGTGACCTTTATGCTAGTTTTAGCTAGTCCTTTGCTACTTTTATTTTCTAACTAGCCTTTTGATAGTTTATTACTTAGCTGCAATTTCCCTCTTATTTATTTATTTATTTATTTATTTATTTATTTATTTATTTATTTATTTATTTATTTATTTATTTATTTATTTGTTATCCTTTTGATCCTTTTAGTCTTTAGCTGATTTGCAATTTGCTACTTTTGGCTGATGATAAGACAAGACGAGACAAGACAAGACAAGACGAGACAAACTTTATTGTCCTCCAGGGAAATTTGTTGCAGGTGGAGGTATAGTGACTGCAAGACATACAAACACATTAAGACATACATACAAACTTAGCATTAGCATTTAGATACTTTTGCTTTTTATTTTATGTTTTGCTTCTTGTATTTTTTCGCTGCTCAGTTTCAGCTCCTACAGTAAATTCCAACAGATTCTCAGCATTTTTGGAAAAAATGCAGTTGAAATATTGCTGCAGTGGAATGAAACTGTGGTTGTTAAAAGAAATAAAACTCTGTCATATGTCATGACTCAGTGCTGCAGACTCATCATGTAGAAAACTGTATGTTTATGATCACGATGTCAGATGATACAAGCTGAATCCTTTTAACGGTTTTAGAATATTTTACCTGCTTCAAGTCATTTCTTTCTGTTCAGACATGTTCTGTCGCTCTTTTTGTCAACAAACTCTCTGTCAAATGAAAACTGTTTAACATTTTTTAAAGTTCAAATTTAAAACAATCAACAAGCTTTTCCTACTTTGCTAAACGCTTTGACCAGGATAATGTTTYTGTGAAAACATCTGTTGAGCTGTAGATAATTACCACATAAAGACAAAGGCAGGTGTTAATGTCTCTGCCTCTGTGTTTGTCGGGACTGTTAACTAATATCTCATGTACCACTGAGCAGCTTTTAATAAAACTTTAAAAAATGTATTTGTTAGTCAGACATCTACAACTGATTCACACTAAGATGCAACACGGTTCAGGATGGTAAGAACTCAGACAAGTTTACAGACATTAAACTATTTGGTGTGGTATTTTCAACACTTTGTCTCAAACATCTCATGAACCATTTGATGGATTTTAATGAAACTATTAGCAGAACCATATAGCTGATTAACTTTTGGATTAAATGTCCTGATGCATCTCAGTAATCCAGGTAAAAAATCAAAAGGAAAAAAAAATTGTATAGGTCCTCTGGACGGGTTCTTCTTTAATGAAACGTTTCGTCTCTCTTCCAAGAGACTTCTTCAGTCTGAGAGTTTCAGGCAAAAGAGAGTGAAAGTTGTCACACATTTTGTTCATGTGTGTCACTTATCCACTAGGTAACATATTGACATTGACTGTTGACAATATTCGCACACAGTAAATATTGTCTCATGTTGACTCTGAAGAATGTTCCATGGGTCATCTGGGTTATACTAGTGCTTTAGAATTAGCTTTTGCTATTTTTTTAATGCTTTAGTGCTTTAGAATTAGCGGACCTAAATATTTGAGTTAGTGCTTTAGGGTTAGTGCAACTAATTTTCAGATTAGTGCTGCCCACCACTGAAGACTACCAAATTGTAGTCGGTAAGTCCAGACC
>NW_013952721.1:404015-407371 GCF_001266775.1 Austrofundulus limnaeus | reverse complement strand
GAGTCCTGATCACTTCTAACTTGTGTTCCAGTGGGTGGTGGGAGTCAAAACGCAAATATTGGTCTGTGTGGGTGGGCTTACGATACACGCCAGTTTCCAACCGTCCTCCATTCGAAACCGAGACATCGCAATCCAGGAACGCCAACCTGCCATTTTTTTTGTCTGTTTATTCTTATGAAGTAAAACAAATAACTGAGTCTGTTAATGATAATAAAAAAGAAGTCAACCACCAATGTAGTCCACAGATATTTCTCCTATCTGTGAGCCAAAGAAGTGCATTAAAAAGCATTCAAAATAATCAGATATTTTTAACCAAGAGTGGCATTTTGCTGCAGAATGATAGTTATTTTTTTTGCCAAGTTGTATTATCGAAAAGCCTACTAAACGGTGTATAAACAAATTGTTTGATTTTTCCTTTTTTTAATTGAAAAAGATGGTGATGAAGTTTACGAGTCGGTTTGTTTTTCTGCCACCAGATGTCCTCAGGCAGCAGGAAACATGTTTACTTGATTGGTCCGCAGCTCAAAGTCCAGGCATCAGATGTAGTAGAAAGGCTCACAGTGGAAGTACTGTGGCATTATTTGTAGTTTTAAGACCAAAAAGAGGTGGCACCAAAACCAAAAAGCAGAAATAAATTTCAGATTTGCTTTGATATTGTCATATTTCGTTAGAGAATCCCCTTGTGATGCACAAGTCTATAGTTTGTTCATTTACAGTCACAAATAAAAGCTCTGTCACAATTCCACCTACTGAAGACTATTTTCTCTTAAATTTATATTTATAACAAATGCAATACATCTAACCTCCTGAGACCTGCATCCTTATGCTGAGGACATTGGTTTTAGACCAGTTGTTCTTATTTAAGTGGGGACTAGATGTTAGTTGATAGTAAAATGTATATTTCTATTTTATTATTCAATTTTTTTTTACATTTATGAGGCTCTACTTATCCTAAATAGCTAGTGGGAAATAAAAACGCACACCAAGCAAAAGCTTTTTTTTTGTTTGTTTGAAGTAAGATTTTCAATGCTATTTTAAATGTGCATCATTTCATTGAGCAATATAACGTTTTTAAAATTGTAAGTTTACTTTAAATAGGTATAACTTTATGGACATWAACTCATTGAGTATTTCCTCATTACTGATTTTTTTAATCAGTTGCTAATAAATAGAGATGAAAGTGAAGTTTGTTTAGAAACAAGGTGATGCAGGTTTTGTATTTTCCTTCTGTCATTTCCTTCCAGCAGAGCAGACAGCAAGCCACGTGTGACCACACCATAAAACAGTATGCACTCCACCGACACTCACCCTGAGAGGACATTTGATTTATTCTGGCGAAGGCAGGAGCTGTGATTGGAGGAGAGCGTAATGACGGAGGAGATGGAGGGATGGCAACGAGAAGGAAGAGAGGAAGAAAGGAAAAGGGGAGAGGGAAGATGTAACGAAAGCAGATGGATGAATCTACMAGATAGTATTTCATGTCCGACTGTGCTATATGCCACTTGGCTCGCAGCGAGGAGTGTGTGTGCGTGCGCTTGCTCATTTGGTGCTTCAAATGAAAAAAACGTTGGTGGAAACAAAAGCATTCATTGTATCATTGGGTTATAAAATAAAAGAGCTGTGTGTAGCTCTACGTTTGAGTTGCGACTCTGTGGGAATATAAATCTGTTTACACATTTACGTTTCGTGCGGTCGACTCTTTTTCTCCGTACCAAAAAATCCCCTGTGAAGTTCGATTACAGGATAGGGTTAGGGTAAAAGAGGTCAAGTAGTCATGATTAGGGTTTATCTCCAAAATCTTTGTGTGTGCCTCTAACAGACAATTTTAATGCAAGACCAGCCTCTGTTGTTACTTTCACACGACCTCAGTCCTGAATTAATGCCCTCAGAAAAACAGCTGCTAGTTTTAAAAAGAGCTTTAAAAATCTATAGTCCAGTGTTAAACTGAATACAGTATGAATCTTCTTTTGAAATTTGGAATTATTGTAGTCAACAACTTGTTCTTCTTGTTTTGTGAGATTTTAGTTGCAATGGTTGTAATGTTGTAATGCTTATGAGTGTGCATCTATAATATAATATAATATATAAAAATAGTCTCTATTATTGTAAAGACTAATGAGGGTCCTAAACAAATAAAAATCACATGAAACTAGTTCTAACTCAAATTTGAACAATATTGATCATAGCTGAGACTAATCTACAACACATATTCTGAACACTAAATGACTGCGTAAGATTTTTGGATTGAACTATTATTGGACGTAGATCTACAATATACTATGAGAGCCAAACTAACTGGGCCACAACTAACTGAACATAAAAAAACACAAAAATTATTAGAATTCAGCCAGATTTTAAAAAATATTATGCTAAAGTCTGCATGTAGAACAACACACAGCCCTGTTGTGCAATACATCGAGTGAGATCAGACAAACTGGGTAGCTAAATATTTTAGCAATGATGAGGACCATATAACAACAACATATGTGTTGTGACAGTTTCTACTACCACAACAAAAATGAATATTATTGTTGAGGTCAGATGAGGTTTGAACCCAGAAGACAGACTTGACAAGAGGATCTTAGTGAAACAAACAGTTATTAAACTAAGAATGATGAATTACAAGTGTCATGTTGAACTGATCAGAAAGTGAGGAGAGAGAGAGGGATATGTGCGCACGCACACACACACACTCACACACACATTTACACAGCTGTCCATTTGGGGACTTTCCATTGACTTCCATTACATTTCTACAGCCTAACCTGACCACAAACCCTAAGGCTAACCTCACAGGTACCTACCTGACCCTAAAACTAACTTAAAATCAATTCAAACCTTGGTCCTAAACCCAAACCCCAACCCACCAATGGCATTTAAACCAAATGGGGACTCGACTTTTGTCTCCAAATGCACCAGTTGTCCCCAAAGGTAGGATTTTTGTCTTAAAATTGCCCCAAATGTCACCAGAAACACCCCCCCCCCGCACACACACACGCACACAGTCACTACGTCTTTCTATCTGTGTGGGGACGTTCCATTGACTTCCATGAATTTGTTTGAAATTTTATATCCTAACCCTGACCACAAACCCTAAGGCTAACCTCACAGGTACCTGACCCTAAAACTAACCTAAACTCAATTCACACCTTGGTCCTAAACCGAACCCCCCCAACCCAAAATCAGCTTCTGAAGTTGTGGGGACTGGGCTTTGGTCCCCACAAGGAGCATCCGGTCCCCACAAGGCTGCATTTTCCTGAAAAATTATCCCCACCAAGTAGCAACAAGGCCACACACACACACACACACACACACACACACACACACACACACACACACACACACACACACACACA
>NW_013952721.1:399924-403569 GCF_001266775.1 Austrofundulus limnaeus | reverse complement strand
ATAGATAGATAGATAGATAGATAGATAGATAGATAGATAGATAGATAGATAGATAGATAGATAGATAGATTTATCATCATCAAACCTTTATTACAGACTCAAGGTCCACAGAACAAAGACAAGAGAAACAGATCAACAATAAAATCCAAGAACAAACAAACTAAACAGAACAAAAAAGCCCACACACACACACACACACACACACACACACACACACACACACACACACACACTGAGTTATGCTAAAAAAATCCTTCACCTTTTGTCAGAGGGCAGTAATGTAAGAATATGTAGGAATAATAGGCAGAGTGTTGTAAATTTTACATTTCTCTCTGGATTTTGAAAATTGATTTTGCTGCATATTGTCAGTTTGCTTAATTTTGGGTTCAAATGCATGATCTAAACGGACAGGAGCAGGTCAAAGGAGGGGTCTCTGTGGAGGAGGACAAGCTGTATAGAACACTGGATCACACAACATGCTGAAGAGGAGGAAAGAGGAGGAAACTCAGGGTGTATTCACACCTGACACATTTGGTCTGCTTTAAATGGACCAGAGTTCATTTCCAGCGTTGGTCCGGACCTTTTTTTGCAGGTGTGAATACACTCATTCGAATTCTGGTGCGGATCAAGCAACAGGACCGAGACCCGCTTTTTGAGGTGGTCTCGGTTCACTTCCAAACGAACTCTGGTGCGGTTCGCTTCAGTTCGCTTCTGGTGTGAATACAGACCGGACTCTAACCGAACCAACTGCATAAAACCTGTGCCTTTTTGGACTTCACAGGGCACTGTTGCTGAGCTAAATAAACTGAAATCATACCTGACTCGTCGTCTCCTGTTAGCAGCTCTGCTGCCAGCATGTAGTGGGTCAGAACATGCAGAGCACCTCGTCGCCTTTGGGTTGCGGGACACATTTACTGACTTTGCTCCAAAATTAGAATTTCTTCACAAAACCACCATTAAATTAGCAGATTCTGACATTTTAAATACTATTGCAGTTGTACTAATAGCATAAATGTGCACATCAGAACCGAAGAAGCAGCACTTACGTGTTTTTTTTTTCTGGGTATGTGCACTCAGTCCTGCCCCCATCCTTTCTGTCCAGTGGGAGCAATGATCGTCACCCTCGTGGCTTTGTTTACAAGTTAGTTTGTTTGCAAAAAAGCACAATGTGAATGCAAACTGCAGCAAATGAAAAAAATAAAGTCCACTTTTGGTCCGGACCAAACAAGTGGAGCAAAAGACTTTCCTGGTGTGAATACACCCTTAGAAGACTTGGGAATAGACTCAGGTTATTCAGTAGACCCAGAAACAAGAGGGGTGAGARGGTGGGTTTCTGGACGCTCAGCCAGGATCCGCTGAGCGTAGTCGCTGACCCTCCGGTGGCCGGGCAGCAGCAGCAGATCGGGATGCCTCGCCATTTTTTAACCATGGGAGTGGAGGACCACCGGAGGGTCATCAGTGATCTGCTGATTGGGGGTGCGTCAACCCTTCCTACCACGGCGGCAAAGATGGGACCGGCTCCTCCAAGGGAGAGTGAGAAGAACCAGCCGAGGGGGACTCAGGTGACGGAGGAGAACCCCAACAGAGGGTGGTAGACTGGACCGCCAAAGACCCCCAGTGGAAAGTGGAAGACTCCACCGCTGAAGACCCCCAGTGGAAGGTGGAGGAGGGCTGGACCTTCTGGGACCGGCGAGGCGCAAAAAATTACCTGCAGGCTGGGTCTGCAGTCTTGGTGCGTTCATTCTGTGAAGTGTGCAGGGAGAAACCCAGGGCGCAGGCAAAATCCAAAGTTCAAAAATAAAGGTTTATTAAACAAAGATTGGCTGTCAAGGCAACAAAAAATCTCACAAGAACTTCTTGGAAGGAACAGGCATGAGGAACATCACTGGCTGGGAAGCACAGGACAAACACTGAAGACAGGACACAGAATATAAAGGTAAACAAATTAAGGACAACAAGAAACACCTGGAGGGGACACAAGAGGAAACAGRTGAGCATGGGCGGGCCGGAGCAGGGCAGAGATACACAGGGGAACACAGAAACATTGGAAAACTAAGGAAAATAAACACAGATCATGACAAAGAAAGAATGAAATCAATACAAGAGTTAACTAACTAGAGTTAACTAAAAACATTAAAAAGAAAATAAAGGAAAAATGGCAGAAACTGTGAGAAGAGAGTGTAAAAAGAAGATGGCTCCATAGWATTCAAAGGAAGGTTGTAGAAAGTAGAAGAGGTGCTGGAAGAAATATAATACAAGAAAGAACTCAGGACTTAATGCAACTTTACACATGGGGAAAAATGACCAGGGKCGGACTGGCCATTGGGAGTACCGGGACTTTTCCCGGTGGGCCGGCGCATCACTGGGCCGGTGCACGCACCGAGGGGAAAAAAGTGTAGTTGCCCTCAATACCAGTAGATGGCGATAATGCGCCAATTCATTGTTTACCAAGCACAAAGACCGAAGAAGAAGAAAAGATTGACCCAGAGAAATATGTCCATAAACGAGTTGTATGATGACAGTTGCTCTGTGACCAAAGGCTTTGCAGAGATACTTCATTTGGCTTTTGGCCAAATAAGTCTCTTTTAATGAATACACGTCAGCTACTGACTCCACTTCACCTCCATTTCTCTCAATAAAAAGCAAAATATGACAACTTTCATTCTATTAGTGCATTGTACAGTTATTGTTCTGTGAGCAGAAAGATTTTTCCCTCCTGAGTTTTGACAAAATCTGTGCTTTTCTCTGTCAGTTTGCGCCCATCTATCATTTCTTGTTTTTAATACCTGTTTCAAAAATGAAAATCCAATGACCAAAAGACACACCGACCGAGCTAACTGCTGCTCTGCTATCTTAATATCTTTACTAATTCCTCAACATTACATCCTTACATTTTGTACAGTGCCCTGAGATGATGTTTGTTGTTTCCGCCTCCATCATCTGCCTCCACCATCGGCCTCCATCATTGCAGACATCATCTGCCAGCCCGGACCTTGAATGGGCCAGTCAGGTACTAAATTCCCGGGCCACTTTTTTGCCCCAGTCCGCCCCTGAACATGACACATGAAGTGTGAGTTTTGTGGAGAAAGTGAAACAATAGAACGTAATGTCTGTCTGTAGGAAATATCAGAAAGAAAGAAGATAAATTATAAGAAGTTTTGAACAAGAAAATGTAGGGGTCACCTTGAGTCAAATTATCAAGGAACTGTCTTGGACTCTCAGTCCTCTGATGGGCCTTCGAAGGGACAACAACTCTGTTTCACTTAGAACTGAATCTAGCCAGGTAACCTTAACCTCAAAGAGATATTCTCTTTCCTTCTAAATCGGATAAAAAACAGAATAATCTTCTCTTATTTGATTTATTGTTCTCTTAACTGAAAGTATTACGCATTTTGATAATCAGAGAATGTTTATCAAAGTTACAGGAGAAGAGAGGACAGATCTGTTTTCTCCCTCAGTATGATTTCAGCAATGTATGGTTTTTCTGTGGGAAAATTATTATTTAACTAAAAATAATCTTTATGGTTTAAGTTGATGAAATATCAATGTTTTACTTGTCTGAAGCATATTTGCAGTTGTTTGAACTTGAAGCAATTCCTTTTTCTTTCAGTTATGTTTTAAAGAAGTGCTCATCAGATAATAATA
>NW_013952721.1:398463-399914 GCF_001266775.1 Austrofundulus limnaeus | reverse complement strand
GTTTTGTTCTGAACCACACAGCAGCAATAATCTTTGTTTTAGTTCCAGGAGGCACGGCAAGTTATGAAACTAACACTTTCCTTGATAATTTCTTTTTCTAATCTAACCTTCCGGAGGGCGGATATTAGATTCTCTAAGCTTTTAGAAACTAACAGTTTCCGCCCGTCCAGCAGTAAGGTGACGGACCGCCGTCAGTCACTTTGACAGCTAGATTCTCTCCGAGGAATCAAAAGCTGAAAACTGTGTCAGGTTTGGCCCCTTCATTGCCAACGGGGAAACCTCACAGTGTGGAAAACCAACACCTGGTTTATCCACCTTCAGAAACTCTCCAGACGGAAGTTTTATTCTGAAACCTGGGTTCCAGTCGAGGCTTTGCCTTCTTTTTACAGCTGACGTGGTAAAGCGAGTAGACCTACACCCCTGGGTCACTCTGGTGGACTGTCCTAAGCGGATTCTCTCAACAGAAGCCCCAACATACCTGGCAGGTGACAGAACATCATCTCAAGGTAAAAGCTGACTGTGTGTGACCTTGCTGTCTGACCGAAGCTGAGCACAGAACGCCTCGCCCTACTGGTTAAAACCCACATTATTTAAGATAAAGTATAAGAAAGCTAACATCTTTCTTCCTCCTTTCTCTTAAACTCTTCTTTGCCAACCCTAAGATAAACAGCCTCAAATGTCTGGTATTTAACACCAAAGCTAGACATTTGTGTTCTATTTAAGTGTGGTTAACAATTAAGAAGTTAAAAGCTTGTTATTGTTGGTCCCAAACCTTTTATAGGAAATTAATTGTTCACAATCAAGTGTACTCTGGTGATTTTGTATGATTTGTAAAATAAATGATTGCATATTATGGTTCAAATCTACATTCACTGACTGAGAGTTACTTTTTGTGTCCATTCAATTTTGCACTGAAGGAATGTTTACCCAAAATAAAAAGTGATACCTTGCTAATTAAAAATTACTCTTATAACCTTGTTATAAGAAGTGTAAGATAAACCCTTACAAAAAAGAGCAATATAACCTTATAAAGTTATTAGAAAAAATATGTTTTGATTTAAGTTATACAATTATTTTTGTTATCTAATAGCTGGGTTAATTAAAATAATATAATTTTTTTTTGTTTGTTGTTTTTTGGCTTGCTAGTCTTGGTTCACACTCCTTACCGGTGGTGGCGGTAATGCACCAAATGTTGTTTGCCAACCGCCATAAAAAAACAAGAAGAAGAAGAAGAAGACTGTGGCAGGATGAATTGCACCTGCTGGCAGGGTAATTGTGGTGTTGTGGCAGCCAATGACACTGGAGGGTGCTCCCTATAAAAAGCACAGGTAAACTGCAGGTTTAGATTAGATTGGTTGGCTGAGACACGTCACCGTGTGGTCCAGTGTTGTGCCTGCTGGGTGCCAAGTGCAGGTGAGGTTACTGTCGGCATGTTTGCCCTCACCACTGAC
>NW_013952721.1:386662-398448 GCF_001266775.1 Austrofundulus limnaeus | reverse complement strand
CTTATAAAGTTGTTAGAAAAATATGTTTTGATTTAAGTTATACAATTATTTTTGTTATCTAATAGCTGGGTTAATTAAAATATAATTTTTTGTTTGTTTGTTGTTTTTTGGCTTGCTAGTCTTGGTTCACACTCTTTGTCAATGATGGTGATAAAGCACCAAATTATGTTTGCCAACTGCCATTAAAAAACAAGAAGAAGGAAAAAAACAAACAAAAAGAAAAAAACCTAAGATGAGGAGCAGGTGAGTGTGGGCGGTGGAGCAAAGACAGGCAGGAGGAGGTGAACAGAAAAAAAACCAACAACAACAGAAAAGTAACCAAAAAACTGTCGCACAACAGAAATGCAAACTGCATAACTGTAGAACCACCATTTACTATGACAGTAATTATACCTAAAGGGGACACATGCAAAATCCACTTTTTTTAAGTTGTTAAATACATTTTGTTGTGTAGTGTAAGAGTTCAGTCTTACACTTCTTATAACAAGGTTATAAGAGTAATTTAATTAGCAAGGGATCACTTTTATTTTGGGTAAACATTCCTCCAGTGCAAAAATGAATGGACACAATAAGTGGCTCTCAGTCAGTGAATGTTGATTTGATCCATAAAYATGCGATCATTTATTTTACAAATCATACAGAATCACTGGAGTACACTTGATTGTGAACAATTAACTTCCTATAAAAGTTTGAGACCAACAATAACAAGCTTTTAACTTCTTAATTGTCAATCAGTCACTTTAAATAGAAACACAAACGTCAAGCTTTTGATGCTGAATACCAGACAATTTGAGGCAATTATCTTRGTGTTGGCAAGGAAGAGGTTAAGAAAAAAGGAGGAAGAAAGGTGTTAGCTTTCCTATATTTTTGTCTTAAATAATATGGGTTTTAACCAGAAGGGCAAAGCRTTTTGTGYTTGGCTTCGGTCAGACATCGACGTCACACACAGCCAGCTTTTACCTTGAGATGATGTTCTGTCACCTGCCAGGTATGTCGGGGCTTCTGCTAAGAAAATTTGTTCAGGATTGTCCACCAGAGTGACCCTCAGGCGTGTTTTCCAGACTCGCTTGGCGTCCACGTCGACCATAAAAGAAGGTAAAGCCTCTACTGGAAACCAGGCTTCAAAATAGAACTTCCGTCTAGAAGGTTTTCCGAAGTGGGTCGACCAGGCATTGGTCTAACCCAGGCTGTAAGGTTTTCCCCATTGGCGTGAAGGGCCAAAAACCTGTCAGCTCACCTTTTGACTCCCAGAGAGTCTAGTTGTCAGAGTGACTGATGGCGGTCCGTCATTGACTGCCATCCAGGCGGAAACTGTTAGTACTAAAGAAGCTTAGAGAATCTAAGTTCYGCCCTCCGGAGGTAAGATTAGTAAAAGAGTTATCAAGGAAAATGCTAGTTTCAGAACTTGCCGTCACCTCCTGAAACTAAACAAGATTATTGCTGCTGTGTGGTTCAGAACAAAACATTTCATGACGTATATTAATTATCATCTGATGGGGAGTCTTCAAAACATAACTGAAAGAAAAAAATGAATTACTTCAAGTTCAAAAACATTTGCAAATATGACTCAGACAAGTAAAACATTGATATTTCATCAACCTTAAACCATAAAGATTATTTTAGTTAAATAAGATTTTTTTCCCACTGAAAAACCATACATGGCTGAAATCATACTGAGGGAGAAAAGAAATGTGTCCTCTTTTCTCCTGTAACTTTGATAAACATTCTCTGATTATCAAAATGCGTAATACTCTCAGTTAAGAGAACAATAAATCAAATAAGACAAAGATTCTTCTGTTTATTATCTGATTTAGAAGGAAGAGAATGTCTCTGAAAAGTTAAGGCGACCTGAGGTGGCCTAAATTCAGTTCTAAGTGGAACAGAGTTTTTTTTCCCTTTACAGGCCCATCAGAGGACTGAGGTCCAAGACAGTTTCCTTGATAAGTTGACTAGAGGTTACCCCTACAGTAGGCTACTTGGAGGCTCTAGGAGTGCATAAATTTTTAATTTAGTCTCTCCTGGTGCTGCGAAGATGTCTTTATAGTCTGCTTGTGTAATATTTTTCAGTTTTCTCTATTAGATTTTTAACAATAATGTCACTGTATTTGCTGTGGAACTGCTAAACAATGTCATGGACTTCCAGCTAGCCAGGTTTGTAAAGTTCAACGTCATTATTCTCCTCTCACTCTGAGTCAAACTTTGGCTTGTTCACATCTTTTTATTAATTTGTAAAAAAAAAAATGTTTCTGTGCAACTAGATAATGATYCTCTGATATCAAATTACAAAAATGGCCAAATGGTGAGTGGAATGCTCTTCAACCTGGAGGGAAGTGGGTTTGAACTGCCTCRTGTGCATTYAAAGAGACAGCACCAAAAGAAGTTGCTCTAAGATGCACCTCAGAACAGGGGTGAAAGAGGGGCCTGTGGAAGAAGCTTTGCAGTTCACCTTTATATAGACCCCAGCTGAATGATTTAAATGTAAAAAAGGAAATTTAATAGCATGATGTGTCTTCTTTAAAAGCACAATGCACAGAAACACACTCATCTCRAAAATTACATTCACATTTCATATCCCTTGTCCTTGTTTCCCTGCTTGTTTCTGTAGAGATTCTGGCAGTGTGTGTTTAGCCCTAAAAAACATCAGTCATTGTGTATCCATTAAGTTCAAATGGATACCAGCACAAGGTAATAAATGATCAAACTACAAGCATTGCAGAAAGATGTAATAGTTTTACATAAAAGCAAACTTGAGGTCAAGACAAAAACTTGGGGAAAGCTAAATGGGACACTCTTGGCACACAGTTTAAAATTAAGGTCAACTCAGAAAAAAGGGTAGATCATTCAGGGATAAAGTTTGTAATAGTATCAGTTGTTAGGACATTCAAACTTTGACAGCACACTCTACATGAAAGGATTAAGGATGGCATTCAAGACTCACCAATCAAATCTTATTTGAATTTGTTCTTTAGGTTTAGCTTCAGGATATTATTTGATTTTATTAAATATTCAGTCCTGATAAACAGGATTTAGATCCGTCTTCCACACTCTGGAGTAGCAGGAGTGGTAACGTACTGTATCTCTTATGCTGGTTGATAATCACCTCTGTTATGGAAATATTAAATAAATATTTCCATAACAACCTATAAACTTCATGAAGCAAATGCAGGATTGGAGTGGATACTGTTTGTTTTATTTTATTCCTTGCCTCCTGGTCCCTGTGATTAGTTTCTGTACATTTGATTTTTGCTGCCCTGCCAGCCAGTGTTGGACCTCAGCTCACCCATGCACTGAGCTGTCTTTTTCAGCTCTCAAACAACTCTTCATTTAGTGGCAATTGTGAAGAGCTGTTTGGGAGCAGAAAGAGCCAAGTCAGAGTCTGTTTTGGGTCGACTCTTAAAAGAGATGGCTCWAGAAGAGCATTGACATCAATAATTTTAATCTACTTATGGTAATTCACAAGTGTGTGCAGTAAAGCCATTCAACACAAGTATCAAACTGAAAGTTGGTTTTGGCCAAAATTTCATTTTAAAAGACCCAGATCAGTATTGGGGAAAAAAAACTGAATTAGCCAAAGAGGACAAATCTTGTTGAGTCAGACAAACCAGTCTTCAGCTGTTCACTGAAAAAAACACTAGTGCTTCAGAATACTGTAATCTCCACAACCTGCTGGAATATTCTGGGCCCTGGCACAGAGACAGGGTAGGTGAACACATGGTACAAAAGTCCATCTAAACAGAAACAAATTGTAGCTAGAACAAGAATTCAATTATTTTTTTTTCTGTTTCTGCTATTCTCTTCTTCAGGGGTTGCCACAGCAGGCTCATTTATGCAAACAATTTAACAATAGTTTTATACTGAATACCCTTCCGATGCAATTTGGGCTTGAACCAGAAACCTCGGGATTAAGAGACCACAGCACTGACCACCAAGCTACCGTGGCTTAACATCTATAATCCAATAAAAGAGGAAAATGAAAAGAAGAAGAAGGAAACAGACGCACGGGAACAAAAGACAGAGGAGAGTGTGAGGCGGTTAACAAGCTGAGGAGAAGAGAACAGACTGTTTGAGGGAAACAATTTGATTCAATTTTCCACTCAATAAAATCCAGCTATCAGCTCTGCATACACACACACTCACACTCACAGACACAGTGTCTGTCTCTGGAGTAGTCTTTTAATTGAAGCAGGTTACGGTTGTGTCTCAATGAAATTGGAAAACTTAATCAGCTGGAAAACAGTGTGTTTTCCTCCCCCCGGCCTTCCAGCAATCACTCTTTCTTCCTTTCTCTCCGTCAGTGTGATATAAGATGGCTGGAATACTAATTTGTGAAAGGAAGCTTCATTTGTGTAATGGTTTGTTTAGTGTGTATGTATTTGGACAGAGTAAGCATGCACACATTTCAGTGTATGTATGTTGTTCTTATGTGCTATGTCATGGTTGGCTGTGAAGACGCAATACAAATCTCAACACAATGCCAACAAATGTTTCATTAAAGAGTCAACAAAAACTGACATGATGAGACACAAATCAGCCTTTAAACACCAGCCAGTGGGATTCAGTACGAGTTGGATTCAACACATTGTTGTATAAAATACAACAAAGCAAAAGAGGGGTCCTTTGTCAGCTGATGAGACACATTTACTAATTAAAAAAAGGTGGCTCACTACCAGGTCTTGTGTTAAGATTGCCAAACACTTTCAGAAAACCTGACTCACATTTAAAATGGGAAAAAATGGCATTCATTTAAGTGGCTGCACATATTATCTACCTCAAAAAAGGATCTCTATACTTTATTTGTTTATATCTTTTTATAGTCATACATTAATGCGACCTGAACTGCAACCAACTACTCGCTTCCAGAATCCGACTGCTGGACCCTGAAGCAGACATTTATAAAGACAGTCAAAACAGCCTAAAACTTGTGGACGGAGACAAAAGAGATGTTTTATATGGAGGAATCATCTGCAGGAAAATGGGGAGCTTTAACTAGGACAGATTTGCTGACAAATAACGGGAAACAGAGTTATTTATCCCGGAAACTAGACTCTAGCGGGAAGGAATCCCATGCTGTAGGAGGGGTTTCCCAGGAGCACTGCGTGGTGTGTCTCAGTAGCTAGATTCAGATGGAATATCTTTGTGATGCATTGTGGTTTATATATATTCATGCCTACCTACATTACTCATATCTATCTGTTTCAGCTCTGCAGTCATTCTGATAACCAGCAACGTTAAACATTATGGATATTTTATTATCACAATGTAAAATACCAAAAATATTAATCTTAAAGTATGTTTGTATATAAAAATAAATAAAAAAGCAGAATAGCTATGAACTTATTTGAGCACATGGTGCTCAATTTTGTGTAAACTTGTTAGCTGTGGCAGCCATCTTAAAGGGGCAATATTATGTGTTTCTCAGGCATATATTTAAATACTATTCCATATTATTAAAGTATCTATGTCACCTTTAGTTGTTATTAAAATGCTGTTTTCATGTTTAAATAGAAAATAAACTTATCTTCTCATCACTTCCTCTTCTAAACGCCTTGAAATTGGCCTCTGTCTCTTTAAGAACCATCCTCTGTTTCTGTCCCGTCCACATCAGTACGAGGAGGCGGGGGTGGTTTGTTTCATGCGTGCGCTATGATGCAGTTTGCTTGGCATCTGAAAATACATTTCCTCAAAGATATTTTGAATCTGAAAAGAGCTTCACTGAGTGAGAAGTAGTGGAGCTCAGCAGTTGGGTTGGGCATAATCGTATCGTGTGCAATTAATCGTCAGAAAAAGATTGATCGATTATTTTTTGGCACTTGACGATTAATATGATTAATGCCACCAGGCAGAGTCCGCTCAATGCTCCTCTCCACTTAAAATATGATGAACATTGAAAAAAAGTTCTGTAATTTATTTATCTATCATCACAGTTTAAAATTTGATGTATAGCCTGAAGTCTGTAATTTTGACACAATTTGGAACAGATTTTTACAAAGAGCAAATCTTTCCCACTAAATTGGTCATGTGACTAGGACATAAGGATGTCCAGGGACTTCAGGGGATTAATTGTGAAATTAATCGTTATCTGCTGGAATGCAAGGTAGGTATAGTAAGGTTAGTACGGTACTTTATTTTTCAACAATGCATGTTCCCACAGAATGATAAAATTTGTGCTCTGATTTGACCCATCACGCGTGAGATGTGTCAAACTGTCCAACAATCCAATTTAAACTGACTTCAYTGTTCAAAGTCCCACACATACATAAACTTACTGTTTGTAATTATCATTTGAGTATGTGGTGACATGAGCTTCATAAGCATTAGTAACTGAATACTGGAGCTGCCCGCYTTTCTGTGGACTTATACGTAATTGGAATGACCTTGAGAACAACAGACAGGTCAGCAAAAAATGTGAATGAACAGACAGCACATAATATTATCCTTTGAACTAAATTATCACCCTTAGGCCTGAGGGTGGATGAATGATTGTCCAATCTTTGGAAGTATTACTGTCTATGCAACATTACTTCAGCCAATTGAGCATCACTTTATAATAATACGGCCATCACTCTGCCGTCTTACAAATAACTTAGATGAACAGAAACAGAAACATTTGCAAGTAAGTCTGATCCAAAGTCCATATCAAAACTAGAAATAATCATATTGATGAAAGTAGGTGGTATACTTAAAAGTCTTTGATTGGACCAACGATTGTCAAATTTCCCCAGGCCCCCTCAGCTCAACAAAATGGAAACAAAATTAACAAACTGACTTAAAACCAGAGAAATAAATAAACTTGTAACACAAAATTTCAGACAATCTATTTCTTTGTAATTTTAACATGTAACATTTTTCTTTGTTTCAATTAAAAAGCAAAGGTTCAATCAAACAGAAGAAAAATAAAAGATTGCTTCATCTGCTTTTAATTATTAAAGTATTCAATGAAACAAAATATGTTTTTAAAAGGAAATCATAAAAACTCAACAAATAAAACTGAATAAGTTCAGTATTATCAATGTTTTTATGGCTGCATTTTTTACTTTATTGTCTTTATAATAAACAACAAAACAATTTAATATGTGCACAACAAAACAAAACAAAACAAAACAAAACAAAACAATGTTTTTGAAGACTTGGACTGATGTTATTTAATGACAGTGTTGACTTTTATTCTTTACTTATGCTACATACAGATCCTTATTTTGTCTTACTGTAATTCCAACAGTAAGGTATCTCCTGTTCCTGTCTTTTTTCTTTGAAAATGACAGTTTTCCCATCTTTTAGTCATCAGCATGCAATATATCAGGGCTATTGAACTGGTGACCAAAGTTTGGCCCACCAATTGATTCATTCATCTCTTAAGACCAAACTCTCGAATTTCTACTTTAATTGCTTTAAAGGGCCAATTTTATGTGGTTTTCAGGCATATATTTAAATACTATACATTAATAAAGTATCTATGTCACCTTTAGTTGCTATTAAAATGCTGTTTTTATGTTTAAATAGAAAATAAACTTATCTTCTCATCACTTCCTCTTCTAAATGCCTTGAAATTGGCCTCTGTCTCTTTAAGAACCTCCTCCTGCTTCTGTCCCGTCCCTTCTCCCTGTCACTGTCACCCGTCACTGGGGGGGTCCGCGCGCACAGGGGTGGTTTGTTTTGCGTGTGCGCTATGATGCAGTTTACTTGGCATCTGAAAATACATTTCCTCAAAGGTATTTTGAATCTGAAAAGAGCTTCAATGAGTGAGAAGTAGTGGATCTCAGCAGACAGTTTCAGTTTTACTTTTGCTCTGTTACTGCCGAGAGCCTGCAGGAGTCATGGGCGGGGCGTGTGGGGTGGGGGATGGGGAGGTGTGCTCCGTGATGAGGAAGTTCGCTTAAAGACACATCCCAGGGGCGTTTCTGGTCCCCATCTGTCGTTTTCCTCATCTGCATGGCTGCCTAAAAACACTGCAGGGTTTCTCAAACATGCATGAATGAGTCAAAACATGGCTTTGGGCATGTTTTTTAGGAGAGTGTAACATTATAACATGATATAAAACTYAAAAAATGTTGATTTTACATGATATTGCCCCTTTAAGTTCTTATAGTTAAACATAGACATGTTTGGTATCTACAGAAACATCAAAAATCTTGGCTAGAAGCTATGCACACTCAAAACAGTCAAAATTACAAGCAGTTGAAGATAAAACTATGAAAGTGAAAATAAAATTGTTTTAAAAAATTGGCAAGACAGAGATATCAAAATAATATTTGTGTTAAATAAGGCATAATGTGTTCTTTTTGTTTTTGATATTGTCTAGTTATCACTACTTTTATTTCTGAATGTTGTACTCATGATTAAATGCAGCAAAATAAACTATTTCAAAAGGTAACAGATCTTTGTAATACTTGGTTTATTTACATAATGACTTTGCTGGATGTTCGGCCCCTAAGCTGTTGGCCTGCAGTAACTGTGACCCCTGGAGCAGTTTAGTTGAATAGCCCTGCAGTATATTATTACTCCATTCAAGAATTTAAAGTCAAAAGGAGAACAGCCTCCATGTAGACTGGTGCCAGTATATTTTTAAAAGTTTTATCCGTCCATCCGTTTGTTTTCTTCTGCTTAACCGAGATCGGGTCGCAGGGGCAGCAGCCTAAGCAGAGAGACCCAGACTTCCCTCTCCCCAGCCACTTGGGCCAGCTCATCCAGGGGAATCCCAAGGTGTTCCCAGGCCAGCCAAGAAACATAGTCCCTCCAACGTGTCCTGGGTCTTCCTCTGARCCTCCTCCCAGTGGGATTTGCCTGGAACACCTCACCAGGGAGGCATCCAGGAGGCATGCTAACCAGATAAGCCACTTCAACTGGCTCCTCTCAATGTGGAGGAGCAGCGGCTCTACTCGGAGTCCCTCCTGGATGACTGAGCTTCTCACCATATCTCTAAGGAAGAGCCCAGACACCCTGCGGAGCAAACTCATTTCGGTTGCTTGTATTCAAGATCTTGTTCTTTCGGTCACTACCTAAAGCTCGTGACCATAGATGAGGGTAGGAACGTAGACCGTCTGGTAAACCGAGAGCTTCGCCTTCTGGCTCAGCTCTCGCTTCACCACAACAGACGGTACAGCGCTCGTATCACTGCAGACGCAGCACCAATCCACCTGTTGATCTCCCGCTCCATTCTTCCCTCATTCGTGAACAAGACCCCAAGATACTTAAACTCCACCACTTGGGGCAGAACCTCCTCCCCAAACCGGAGAAGGCACCCTACCCTTTTCTGACTCAAGATCATGGTCTCGGCTTTGGAGGCACTGATCCTCATCCTGGCCGCTTCACACTCAGCTGCGAACCGCTCCAGTGAGAGCTGGAGATCACTATCTGATGAAGCCAATAGGACCACATCATCCGCAAAAAGCAAAGATGTGATCCTAAGGTCACCAAAACGGATCCCCTCAACACCTTGGCTACTCCTAGAAATTCTGTCCATAAAAGTTATGAACAGAATCAGTGACAAAGGGCAACCTTGGTGGAGTCCAACTCTCACTGGAAACAAGGCCGACATACTACCGGCAATGTGGACCAAGCTCTGGCACCGGTCATACAGGGACCTAACAGCCCATATCAAAAGGCTTGGTACCCCATATTCCCGGAGTACCCCCCACATGAGTTCCCAAGTGACACAGTTAAACACCTTCTCCAAGTCCACAAAACACATGTAGACTGGTTGGGCGAACTCCCATGCACCCTCCAGGACCCTGCAGAGGGTGTAGAGCTGGTCCAGTGTTCCACAACCAGAACGAAAACCACACTGCTCTTCCTGAATCCAAGATTCAACTATCCGATGGACCCTCCTCTCCAGGACCCCTGAATAGACCTTACCAGGGAGGCTTAGAAATGTGATCCCCCTATAATTGGAACACACCTTGTGGTCCCCCTTTTTAAATAGGGGGACCACCACCCTGGTCTGGAAATCCAGGGGAACTGCCCTCGATGTCCACGCAAAATTATAGAGTTGCATCAATCAACACAACCCCACAATATTCAGAGCCTTAAGGAACTTCAGGTGAATCTCATTCACCCCCGGTGCCTTGCCACGAGGAGCTTTTAAACCAGTGACCTCGGCACCAGAGATTGGAGATTCAGAACCAGGGTCCCCAGATTCTGCTTCCTCATGGGAAGATGTTTTGGTGGGATTGCGGAAGTCTTTGAAGTATTCTGCCCACCGACCCACAACGTCCCGAGATGAGGTCAGTAGCGCACCATCCCCACCATAAATAGTGTTGGTGGAGATTCAACTATCCGACGGACCCTCCTCTCCAGGATCCCTGAATAGACCTTACCAGGCAGGCTTAGAAATGTGATCCCCCTATAGTTTGAACACACTTTGTGGTCCCCCTTTTTAAATAGGGGGACCTCCACCCTGGTCTGGAAATCCAGGGGAACTGCTCTCGATGTCCACGCAATATTATAGAGTTGCATCAACCAACACAACCCCACAACATCCAGAGCCTCAAGGAACTTCAGGTGAATCTCATTCACCCCCGGTGCCTTGCCATAAGGAGCTTTTCAACCAGTGACCTCGGCACCAAATATTGGAGATTCCGAACCAGGGTCCCCAGATTCTGCTTCCTCATGGTAAGATGTTTTGGTGGGATTGCGGAAGTCTTTGAAGTATTCTGCCCACCGACCAACAATGTCCCGAGTTGAGGTCAGTAGCGCACCATCCCCACCATAAATAGTGTTGGTGGAGAACTGCTTTCCTCCCCAGAGATGCTAGATGGTGGACCAGAATTGCCTTGAAGCCATCCGGAAGTCTTTTTTCATGGCCTCTACGAACTCCTCCCATGCCCAAGTTTTTGCCTCAGCGACCATCCGAGCCGCAATCTGCTTGGACTGCCGATACCTATCAGCTGCTTCTGGTGTCCCGTAGGCCAGAAAGGCCCGATAGGACTCCTTCTTCAGCCTGACAGCTTCCCTCATCACCGGTGTCCACCAGTGGGTTCGAGGGTTGCTGCCATGACAGGCACTGACATCCTTGTGGCCACAGCTCCGGTAAGACACATCGACAATGGAGGTACGGAACATGGCCCACTTGTTCCCCACCTCCCCCAGAAAGTGTTCCAAGTTCTCCCGGAGGTGTGAGTTGAAGCTCTGTCTGACGGGAGACTCTGCTAGATGTTCCCAGCAGACCCTCACTATATGTTTGGGTCTGACAGCACATATGGACACTGTTATGCTTGAAAATGGTGTTTGTTATGGACAATACATGATGAGCACAGAAGTCCAATAACAAAACACTGTTTGGGTTCAGAATGTGTGTGTGTGTGTGTGGGGGGGGCTTCCTCCCAACTACGCCCCTCCAGGGCTCACTGTTATTGCCCACATGAGGGTTGAAGTTCCCATCAGGAGCGCTCTCCAGCACCCCCTCCAAGGACTCCAAAAAGGGTGGGTAATCTGAACTGCTGTTAGGCGCATAGGCACAAACAACAGTCAGGGCCGTCACCCCACCCGTAGGTGGAGGGAGGCGACCCTCTCGTTCACCGGCATGAACCCAGCATACAGGTGTAACCAATGTGTATTTTGGACTTTGTTATAATTACACAAAATGCTCTGTTAAGTTGTTATGCCTGCTGTAAACACAATGAAAAACACTGTAAATGTAGGCATGTGACCTTGTGATTGAAGCCCCTCCTTATTTCTTCTTCTGTGGTATTATTTTGTTAAATAGTTTATATCCCCCTGGGCTCCTCCCTTTTGAATCTTGTCCTGTGAGAGAGGTGGGTGCTATTGATTTTTCATCTATGTACATCCAG
>NW_013952721.1:382616-386652 GCF_001266775.1 Austrofundulus limnaeus | reverse complement strand
ATTTAAAATTTACCATTATTTAAACTTTTGTTTTTCCTTTTACTTGTCCATGCATTTGTGTCTCTTAAATTATTTTATTTTTATTGTTTTTTCCCCACGTCTTTTTTTTCCATGTGTTGTTTTTACATTTCTCTGTCTCCTGTTGTGTCCACCTTTTGCATTTCTGCATCATTATGCAAATAAGATGGGTGGCCCTTTTTGGGACACAAATTTTGTTGACACTACCCAAATGTTATAAAACTGCCATTTAAAAAATGTGTACAAGTATTTATGTTTATTAAACCGGCATACTGTGTTATCACCCACAGGCTGCCAGTTGGCCTAAACCCTRACCTAAACTTTTTATTAGTTAAAAATTATGTCATCTGTTATTTGTACACTTTGGCAGCATCTCAATTTAGGGCCTGCCTCCTTCTAAGTCTGTATTAGTTGGCCACGACATAGGCTGTCCTAATTCGGGGCTCTTTTTCATGCAGCTGTTGAAAAAACCCATAAAAGTAAAAACTGCCTGCATCTGACTATCTTTCCTGGCCGAGGATATCCCAGGATTCAGTACTCCATCAGCAAACTAAACAGGAAAATGAAGATAGCTGTGTTTCTTTTACTCTGACAARGATGGGATATTGTTCAACAAAGCAGCAGAGCTGAATGACCAGACCAAGACAACAATTAAAAKGTAAGTGCAGTTTTATTTACAGGTGGAGTTTGGTTTTGGACATCAGCTGAAAAGGAGGAGAACGTAGAAGGTGAGTATTGGTTCTTGGAAGAGTAATTTGTTGTAGATGTTTTCTTGTTAATAAGTGATTCTTTCTTACAGATTTTCCAGAGGCGGAGTTCCAAAGGAGAAGGTTTTCAAAGGCAGGTGGCAGTTCTTCAGGCAGAGTGGCTGTGAGTGTTCCGTGGTGAGGTTCTTTGTTTTCTGACCCAACTTGGGAGGACTTCTTAGTATGAGGTGTGGCTTCTGTGATCTGGTAATCCACCTTGGACAAAGGATGAATGATGTAAGTACAATATATATTCTTTAACATTGAATCTAGGAGCTAGAAACTACCATGAAGATTAGATGCATCAGCGTGGATCAACTGATGGAGGAGGCTTATAAAGCTGCAGCTGATCATCAGACAAATCCCCAACAGGTTGTGTAATCAGGGTCAGATCACCAATCACCATACAGGAACACAGGTAGAACTGATTCTTCACATACTCGTTTGTTTTCTTGTACCAAGTTGGCATACTTTAGTAAGTAAGTATGGTAAGTAAAATTTTATTAAAGCACTTTTCTTAGAAATGACTTCACAAAGTGCTGTACAAAGATGCAACAAAAATATCATGGAGCTGTCAAGTATTTCCATCCCAAAAAGGTGTATCTGCAACAACATTGAGCCAAATGAAAAAACGACAACAGTAAAAATAAAACACCAACCCATTTACATTTACATATTATATTTACAGGAAAATGTAAAATGAACTTGGACCAAGGCAAGAGTAAACTCAACTACCACAACAGGCACTGGGTTCAAAAACTTTAACCAAAACATCTAGCTAAAAGCTTGTTTAAAATAGAAGTTTTTTAAGCCCTTTTTGAATAATTCGACATCACTGATGGAACATAACTGAAAGGGAAGGGCATTCCAGAGGCTAGGGGCTACAAATGAAAAAGCCTGGTCTCCACGGGTCCTATAGCGTGTTCGAGGAACGGTTAAGAGATTTTGATCGTGAGAGCGCAAGCAGAGGACTGGATCTTATGTGGAGAGCATGTCCCTAACATAGGTAGGTGCCTGGACTCTTAAGGCTCTAAATGTAAGAACCAGGATTTTAAACAGAATCCTAAAATAAACAGGTAGCCAATGAAGTTCTGATAGGATTGGAGTAATGTGACTAGATTTAGAAGTTCGAGTTAAAAGTCTAGCTGCAGAATTCTGAACAAGTTGAAGACGATGTAGCTGCTTTTGATTCAAGCACATAAACAGGCTGTTACAATAACCCAGGCAGCTAGAAACGAAAGCATGTTTAACCATTTCCAGATCTGAGGCAGACATCATAGACCGAAGTTTAGAAATTTTACGCAGCTGGAAGAAACATGTAGACACAACAAATTTTTAAATTGTTTTTCCAGAGACAGGTCCGAGTCAAATATAACACCCAGATTATGAAGACTCTGATGGACAGCTGAACACAGAGAGCCCAAGCGCTCCTTAACATTAGGGATCTTTCTTTAAGGGGCTATAATTAGCACTTCTGTCTTGTCCAAATTAAGCAGCAGCATTTTTTCTGACAGCCAGCTCTTTACCTCTGTGACACAGTCCATCAGAGAAGCCAACTAGTATAACTGCAAGTCATCTGCATTGAAGTGATGGAACACATCACAGAAATTACTTATTATCTGACTCAGAGGACGGATGTACAACAAAAATTAAATAGGTCCCAAAATTGAACCCTGTGGCACTCCACAGGTAGAGGGAGCTATGTCAGAGTATGTCTGACCTACTCAAACAGCAAAAGAACGATCTGAGAGTTAAGATTCAAACTAGTCTAATGGTACATTCACACCATTTTGAGCATCAGGAGCATCTGGTTTACATGAAAAGTCAATGGTGGACGCACATCTCGGGGCGTTTAGCATCCGAGCAGCGCGTCTGGCGGCATCGGAGCAGCGCGTTTCGAAGCGTTTCACACGTTTTGAGTGGCGTGTCACGCCCCAAGCGGCCGACAGACGAGTTGGAAAATCTGAACTTTGGCAGCTAGCTGCGTCGCATCAGCCAATCAGAGAGACTCTGTTCAGTGACGTACTGGTGATGAGCCAGATATTCATTAAAAGCCAGTGAAGTCAGATCAAGCAAAATGGAGGACAAGCTGATCGTCGCTGTTTGTAATAACCCAATCCTTTATGATTGTTCGAGTGTCCTTTACCAGGACAGGAACCAAAAGGAGCTTGCCTGGAGGAGGGTTAGCGAGAAAGTCGGTGTGTCAGGTAAGTTTTGCGCAACTTGTGATACTGTGAATTTGTCGTACCGAATGCATATTGAAGTACAGCCACAACGTGCGATGTGTTTATTCAGTGGAAGTTTGTCAGAGAAGATGGAAGACACTGTGTGACACAGATGTAAAGGAGGTTAAAAAGTAAAGGAAACACGGAGCGGTTCGGCAGCTTCGAACGGGCAAAAGTGGAGGTACACGGCGGTGCTGTTGTTCCGCCAGCCGTTCATCTCACCAAGGGAGACGACGAGCAACATGCCAGCCAGTGTCGAGGGCGAGCTGGGCGCCGAGCAGGCCGCAGAGGGGGCCGACGTAGAGGCTGACGAGTAGGCCACACAGGATGGAGATATCTCTATCACGGGGGCCAGAGGTCTGTTCATGTACACAATGTGTTGTGTCACTAATTAATTAATTAATTAATTAATTGTTGTGGTTAGTTTGATTGAGTGTTTTAATCATTTTCATTACAGAATCAGTTGAATCTTTAGCTGACCCYSAAGACTCCCGGCCTGTATCCAGTCCTTCGTCCTCCATGTTGCCATGCTCTTCAGCTTCATTGGTGCGGACTACTCCAAGGACCACAACACCAACTGGTATGTATTGGTTATAGTTTTATTTCTTTGTCTTGTGTATGTACCTACCAATGTATCTGAATGACTAGGTGTATATATTTCATTAAATATGTACACGTATGCACACATGTTGGTTTTTACATGTGTACGTATGTGTACTGTGACGTTTCGGTACATATATTTGGACGTATGTACGTATGTATGTATGAACCTGTAGTATGTCCATGTAGTATGTACATGTACGTAGATGTCCTTGACATATATTTCTATGTATAGAAACAAACGTGTACACATATCTGCAGCTGCCCGTACACATGTATGGACATTCTTTACTTTGTGTGTGTTTGTGTGTGCAAATGCATATTTATGCACTCATTCAAATGTATACATTGAGATATATATACAGAAACGTACACATATACATGTTTATCACTAGAACTCCCAAATCCCTGTCATTTGACCAACATTACCTATAGTTCCCATGGAAC
>NW_013952721.1:379434-381089 GCF_001266775.1 Austrofundulus limnaeus | reverse complement strand
TTTTGGATTTAACTAACAATCTCGGACCACACGGTTTTTGACCTCAGCCTGCCCCAAGGAAATCGGAACCAAGCCCAAGCCCCAAAGATCACAGGACTCTGCATCCTCACCTGGACTGGTCGATTCACTCTCATCCCCAGAAGAGTGTGCGAACCAGGGGTTCAGATTCCCGACCAGTCTCCATTTTAAATAAAGTACTTAAAACTTTATCGTGTTTGCGTGCTCAGAATCCTTCCCACGCTTCTTGTCAATACCTACATTTATTTAATAAAGCTTTGTTTACAAACCATTTTGTGAATTATTTAAAATGTTTGACATATCCATTTCTGTGTAACAAGGTTTTCAAGGACAGGGCTGTAGGTAAACAGTGAATAATCATCATTTGCCATTACAGTATATGTCGGCTACACAAGAATAAAATCAGTAACAGTGCTGTAACCATCACATACTGTTCTTGATGATCTGAAAAACATTTAATATATCACAGTTCATGGCATCTACCTTTTGTCTTAAATACTGCATAGTGATTGTTGTATTTGTAAAATATCATACACCTGATGGTGTCACTGTCTGAAATTGGTTATTACAGCATACTTTATAAAAAGATTTTACCTCTGCTCAGTCATTCTGCAATAATGCCTGAAATACGGTTTGATGGGTTCACGTACATTCCAACATTTCATAGCTCTACTTAGCGCATTGTGGTCTGAGTTGATAACAACATTACTGTTGGAAATCAAAATAATTTCATAAATCCTATGATACCAGTTATTGAATAGGTAAGCTGAAATTAGCATGTCCAGCATGCATGCATGCAAAYATACAGAGTGTTGCTCTGCAGAACCATGCTAAAATTGCTGAAATGTTATTCTTTTAGTGGTTTCAGTTGCAATGATAAACAATACAAGACTTCAAAATCCAAAAAATTAGCTCTTACATGAGCAGTTCTAATATTAACAGGTTCATTAACAGCCACCCAGTTAACTGTGTGTGTTGGAATGTGAAATTCCTCAATGGTCCAGTGAAATTTAGGAAAGTTACAACACATTTAAGACAACTTGATGCTAATATTACTTTTTTGCAGGAGACCCATTTGCGTAAGGCAGACAGTGCAAATCTAAGCAGGCGCTGGTCTGGTCAGGTGTTTCAGTCTAATTTCCAATCTAAATCGAGATGGGTGGCCATCTTAGTTAGTAAACAGGTGCAATTTACGGCATCCAGTGTTAAAACGGACGCTGCTGGACGTTATGTTATCATGGTGGGAAAATTATATGCACTTCCTGTCAGTTTAGTCTCAGTATATGCTCCAAATTGGGATGATCAAMCATTTTTTAATACGTATTTTTCAAATTTACCTAATATTTCAACACATAATCTCATAATTGGGGGAGATGTGAACTGTGTACTGTCATCCCTCGATCGTAGTGCAGTGGGGAGGATCTCTCTTTCTAAATCRGCCCAGTCAATTAATTCATTTCTTAACACTTATGGAGTGGTTGACGTGTGGCGTTTTCGAAATCGACCCTGAGACGGTATTCATTCTTTTTCCCTGTTCATAAGAGCTATTCACGGATTGACTACTTTCTCCTCGATAAAYRKRTTTTACCTTTAGTGAGTGAATGTGATTATGGAGCGATAGTAATTTCTGATCATAG
>NW_013952721.1:371764-376917 GCF_001266775.1 Austrofundulus limnaeus | reverse complement strand
GTTCGTACGAACCCTTTGTACGAACAACAGTAAGAGAAATTTAGGATAAAAATATGAACATGTTCTTGCATGAGGCCCAATGTTTCTCAATGTAAAATTGCAGATAATTTAGGAATTTCATCATCTACAGTCCATAATATCAAAGGTTTCAGAGAATCTCTGCAGGTAAGCAGCAAGGCTGAAAACCAACACTGAGTGCTTGTGACCTTCCATCCCTCAGGCAGCACTGCTTTAAAATCTAACATCTTTCTGTAACAGATATTAYCACATGGGCTCAGGAATACCATTGTCAGTGAACACAGTTTGTCTCTACATCCACAAGTGAAAGTTAAACTCTACCATGTAAAGCCAAAGCCACATTTCAACAACTTTCAGAAGCACAGCCAGCTTCTCTGGACCTGAGCTCATCTGAGATGGACTGATGAAAAGAGGAAAAGAGTCCTGTGGTCTGATGAGTTCACATTTCTAATTGGTTTTGGAAATCATGGACGTCATGTCCTCCAGGCCAAAGAGGAGAAGACCATCCGGATTGCTATCAGCGCAAAGTTCAAAAGMCAGCTTCTCTGATGGTATGGGGGTGTATTAGTATCCATGGCATGGGTAACTTGTACATCTGTGAAGACATCATTAATGCTGAAAGGCACATACAGGTTTTGGAGCAACATATGCTGCCATCCAAGCCATGTTTTTTTCAGAGACGTCCTCTGCTTATTTCAGCAAGACAATGCCAAGCTACATTCTGCACGTGTTACAACAGTGTGGCTCTGTAGTATAAAAGCACGAGTGCTAGACTGGCCTGCCTGCAGTATAGTCCTGTCTCCCACTGAAAATATGTGAAGCATTATGAAGTGCAAAATATGACAACAGAGACCTCGACAGTTGAGCAACTGAAGTCATTCATCAAGCAAGAATGGGAAAGAATTTTACAAAGATTCAACAATCAGTGTCCTCAGTTCCCAAACTCTTATTGAGTGTTGTTAGAAGGAAAGATGTAAATATCTTGTCTTTGTAGTGTATTCAATTGAATATAAGTTGAAAAAGATTTTTATATCATTGTGTTCCATATTTATTTATGTTTCATACACTGTCCCAACTTCATTGGATTTGGAGTTGTAAAAACTTATTTAAATGGATAATAATCCTCAAAACAGCGGCCTTCAATCTAGAAGAAGAGAGTAGGAGTTATTCTTTCAGAAGACTGTTTTTACATAACAACAATATTGTAATCAGCATTTTGGTTTGGAAGAACTGACAAATGACATAACCCCAAAATTTTTAAATTACATATTTTCACTCACAGCACTAAAGTCATGCACACATTTTTTACAGATAATAATTTGAGCACACTGAGTTTATCTCCAACATTTTAAAAGCAGCCCTCTGCACTCTTCTGCTTTCTTGCTTCTACCATGTAACTCAGCAGAATTGTCTGGCCATTCACATCCAACACCACACCCTACATTTAATTTGAACCCATCTGTGTTTGCATTTTAGGGCGATTTGTGCAAATGCTCCATGTGCAGACATGCCGTTTAAGTGATTTAGCTGTTAAAATAGTCAGTGCAGGATATTGTACCATCTGGTAAACTCTCACAACCTGCAAATGGAATGTGTTTTTGCGGATGGAAGACGAATAAGATGTGCATTTTAGAAAATAATAAAATAATCTGGTTACCCTGACAATTTAAGGTTTTGCTTCATTTTAGCTCTGATGTGGTCATAGTACAAAAATTATATAAATAAAAATACCTACACATACCTGGGTATTACTTTTTCCATATCATATCAGAAAACAACCTTGTATTCACTGCCAGTGGTGGGCACAGTTCCCCTAAAGCACTAATAGGGGAACTAATTTCCTGATTAGTGCTTTAGGGATTTTGCTAATTTTAAAATTTATTAGTGGATTAGCACTTGCTAAATTTATAGGCTAAATTTAGAAGTACTAACTGAGGTCTATAAATGTTATTGATCAATGTTAAAGTTAACAACTGAGCTGTCACACATTTTGTTCAAATGTATGTCACTTATCCACCAGGTGACATATTGACAATATAGGAACTCAAATAAGGCTGTGGAATGTCAATGATAAGTCTTCAGAGAGCAACGTGGCAATACTTTGTGACTCGTCTACTGAAGAATGTTCATGGGTTGACTGGGTTATTTTAGTGCTTTAGAATTAGCTTTTGCTAAATTTTCAGTGTGTTAGTGCTTTAGAATTAGGGGACCTAAATATTTGAGTTAGTGCTTTAGGACTAGTGGAACTAATTTTTAGATTAGTGCTGCCTACCAATGTTCACAACATGCAAACTTGTGTGTTTTGTTTTCTTCATTTTTAGCCTATGTGCTGTTTAAAGGAAAGCAAAGAGCCAGTAGATTGTGAGATTTGCAAATTTTGTCAAGAGCCACAACCACACACACACACACACACACACGCACGCACGCACGCACGCACGCACGCACACACACACACACACACTAAACATCCAGTTTCCATGAGCATAAGCTGTATTCAGTGATGAGGATCCAAGTTTAAAGCTCATTAACTGACAGAAACCCTGGAGAGAGATGACGAGATGGAAGGAGGCCTCGAGCTAAAAAGAGGGGATTTGGACATGGAGAAGATGGAAAAACACAAACGCAGCTAACAAAACATAAAAAATATCAAGAATCTTTAAAAAAACGTTGAAAAATGACAATATCAGTAAAAGCCAAATGTGTGTTTTTAAGATCAGTTGGCTGTACTGGCCATATTGAATTATCTTCACTCCTTAAGTTCATCAGTTGTCAATATTTTTCCAATGACAATTTTTTTGGTAGGTTACAGTTTAGTTTGGTAGTTACAGACAGTCAAAGAGATGCACACATAGTTTGCCTTGACTTTTCAGTGGTGGACATTTGTTCATGGTCAGGGGGAGATGGAGACGAGAGGGTAAGAAAAGGAAAAAAAAAACAGAAGCAACTAAACAGGTATGTGTCACTCAAGACAAACTTTTCTATGCATGGCTCACGTTTCAGCCATATCTCCCTCAACAGTGTATTATGTGTCTTCTGCTTGTTGTTCTTAATACATCACACACAGTCAAATACCTTTTGATTGTTTGAGTTAAGACAAACAATTGAGTGTGTGTGTTCAGAGCAGTGGTAACAGACTGGAATGACTTCAGCTGTGAGAACTTTCTGTAGGTGCACCTAGGTGGGCAGGAACTGGAAGAGACTTTCAAATGCCTCATTATCTCTGTGTTCACAAAGTATTTCTTTTCTCTTTGCTTCCCCTGACTCTGCCCTGTTGTATCTTCCTTCTGCTGACAGACTGATACATACTAAAAGGGATGATATGGTGTAGTCAGGATTTTAGAGAAGTAAAGAAAAAAGAAATGTGAAGACAGAGTAAAAGGTAAAGGAGCTGTCTAAAACATGTTGAAAAATGTAATGTAGAATCTGAAGTTAATTAATGATGAAACAAAGCATCAGCCAGCATAACCTGCTGTTTTATAAACAAGATGATATGTAGCATGGTGGATCAGTCAGCTCTAAAGATACCGAAGGTTTTGAGGATATTCCCTCAGATTAATAATACATGTTGCATTTATGACGTTGCCTAAAAAAATGACATTTATTTTCACTGTAAAATCAAGAACCTGCAAATACTGGTCTTACAATTCAGATATATGGCCTAAATTCCAAAAACCTTGGAACTTTGAGTAAATAAAAACCAAATGCAATGATTTGCAAATCTCAAAACCCATATTTTATTCACATTTGAACATAATRAATGTTGAAACTATGAAACTGCTCCTGATTGTCAATTAAAACTTTTTGTTACCCCATCCATGTTTTATGTTGCTGCCAAAAAGAATGACATTAACTTGGTTTTGTAATCATTATATTTTTTCTTAAAATATTTGACATGTTTAATATGGTCCACTTTCAATAAAATATGGGTTTATGAATTTGTTTTTATTTACATTTCACGCAACATTCCAACTTTTTCAGAACTGTGGTTGTAGATTAAAAACTTGACAGATTATTCTTTTTTTTCTGTGTTGATTCCAGCGCACAAAAGTTTTATTACATATCAATGTCGTCACGGTCTTTGTGCTGGAAAACATGAAGACTTGTATTTTCTTAAGTTTGTGGTCTTTTGTTCATAACAAAGCACAACTCAGTTAAAATAGAGGTGAATGTCTAGTAATAACAATAACCGCATGGTTAAAACTAAAGGTGCATCATAAGTATACTTAAATAGTTAAATGTAGCACATAGAATGGCTTTTTAAATAAAATAAGCTAATAAAATTGAATTAATAAAATGTGCATTAGCCTTGTTTCTCAAAAAGTTTGGCGCTTTCAGCAGTTTTACAAAAACACGTGAGCACCATCCTGTCCAGCTCGACTGTTTTTCCTGCCACTTGAGTGTGTGTTTGTGAGTGCATAAAGGAAATCAGAGAACCTTAAGCTGCCACTTTATAAGCATCATGACAGTTTTATAGTAACAGAATGTGGAAGTCAAACAGGACACACGTCAAAGAAAACACAAAAAGAGACACCATTAGTGAAGACAAAAAAGGCGGACAGGGTGACACAGTTAGTCTGTTAGTTGCTTCAATAAAGATGTTATCTGTTCCAGACTTTGCCTCAGAGAGACAGGAGAGAAATAGGGTCTGCAGGATGAAGAGCAGAAACAAGAGTGTTAAAGGTGTGAACAGAAACGATTTTAGCATTCACAGACAAAAAATGGGGTCACAGGGAAAACTAAGAGAGGTGGAAAACAGTATAATAGTTTAGAAAAAAGAAACATTTCATACATTGCTTTATAGAACTGTATGACTTGTCATCTTAAGGCCCTGTCACATTATAACGTTTTAAACAACTTACAATTTTTTTTATGTCTAAATTATTAACAAGTTATTTGATCAATTTGTTAGCATTACAATATGTACATGCCTAAAAGAGGCTTCCAGTTGATTTTTTAAAATTCCATCTTCATAAGTTGTCTAAAATGCTATAGTGTGACAGGGCCTTTAGCAAAGTTGGTAGTTTTCTAACAGAGTTTGTGGTTCTCAAATCTGAATAGATTCCCTGAAACCAAAGAAGGTTTATTGTTCAGAGAGGAGAAATGGGACTGGGGAGCTGGGGGCACCAGCATGGGGG
>NW_013952721.1:364237-371065 GCF_001266775.1 Austrofundulus limnaeus | reverse complement strand
AAGAAGGTTGCTAGATCAACTGTCTGTTCTCCAGGTACTCCAGTTTTCTCTCATAGACCAAAATCATATTTATTATATGACATAAAAAGCAAAAACCTTAATGATTTTGGATAACACTACAATAGATGTAGTTTGCAATCGTGCTTGTTTTAGTATTTATTTCCAGCTTTGGGGTTTTATAATCACAGTTTTTTCCACAAAAGTAAGCAACAACAAGCAAATAAAAATTTTAACATACATAAAAGAGGTGATGCATTTGAATTTTAAAAAGCGTGTTCCTTGTAAATGTCTTTAAAATATGTATTTTGCCATTTTTAATTAAAATGACAATCATTTTTGAAGGGAACTGTCCCCATCAAATTTAAAATTTAATTCATTTAAACCCCCACATTTACCATAAATCATTAGTTCATCCAGTGTTGTTTCTCTTGCTTAACAAATAAATTTATTTCATTTTACCTATAGAATACTCACATTAAGTGTTTTCCTATGTAGGTACAAAATCTGTTTAACAACCTGTTAAAATCTACCAGAATGCAGGAAATGGCATTTACCACTTTAAAACTTTTCTGGGGGAGGACCCCCAGACCCCCCACCAGCAGGTCCCCCCAACATTACAAATACTTACTCATGTTTTTGTCTCTGGATGTCATAAAATAAGTGATATTTGTGAAATTACACATTGTTCATTCAATTCAACATCTGTTCACAAATCCATAGCATTATACTGCCATAGYTTTAAATTTGTCATTTTTACAAACACATCATAAATTTTCTTTTTTTTCTTGTTGTCCGGGGCTGGGTGCTTGGGCGTGTGGTAGCTCGGCCCGGTGGCGGCCTGGTGGGGCATGGGTCCCTCTGGTCCTGTCGGGCCTTGGCCTGGGTGGGTGCGCCCTGGGGGCCCGGGCCTCTGTGTCCGTGCCTGGATCTGCTCTGGCGTGGTGGGAACCGGCGGGGCCTGCTGGCCCCAGGGGTTGCTGTGTGTGGTCGCTGGTGGGTCTTTTCCGGTTCTCTCCGGTGGTCCTCTTTGGGGGGTGGGTGGACGGCCCTTCCAGTGCTGGTGTCTCTGTGGCTGCGCGCTTGGGGTCCCTCTCATGGTCTTTGGTGCTGATCTCCCTTATGTCGGCTTCCGGCTTTGCGGGTCGGGTCTGTGGTCCCCCACAGTCACTTTGAAATATTCCATTGGAGAGATCCATGCATGCTCACAACCGCACACAAACAGGTGTTTACATCCTGGGTTTTCTATTCGGGCACTGACGGAAGGGTGTGTGCATATATGTATATAGATATATGTATATGTGCATGTATGTATATATATATATGAAAGACTTTGGATAGGTAGGTGTGGGTATGTTTATGTGTAAATGTATAAATTTAAATATGTATATGGGTATGGTTTTCAGCAAGGCTAAAGTCATTATAATTATATAGATATGCATTTATTTTGCTGTGGTTTTGCTATCTTTGTTTTTGTAGGTGTGGAGCCAAGAAGTCGGTGTGCTGTCTTGTGTTTTCTCAATATATATTTCACATATCTTCTAATCTCTCTTTCACTCTTTCTCATTACATTTCCCTTTTTTCTCTCTCTCTTTTTCTTCTATTAAAAAAGCCACTAACGATGAAGAAGCTAAGATACTAATATTCTGATATTAAGTTCTGCTTTCTACTGAAGTGGCACAAAAAAAACCCATAATAAATTTTCTGTTATAGATATTAGTTTTGGTGTGCTACCCCTGGGTTTTCAGTGGCCCCCCATGCCCCCCAGAAAAACTTTTCTGCAGGCGCCACTGCTGGGGAGACTGTGTTGATTTCTCTTCAGGGTTGGAAGAGAAGGTATGGAGGGTTCCTGTGTTTCTCAGATGAAGAAGAAGCCAGTGTGTCCGAAATTAGTTTGTCCAGGTGGAGGGGACGTGCTTGAGAGATCCCAAGCACCAGAGCTCCTTTGTGGTTGAGACACAAAGGAGACCAACTCCTCAAGTGGAAGATTCTCAAGGTGAGAATTGGTGACGTGGGTGAACCAGCGCTCAGACATCAGTAGGTGGTCTGGCTTCCATCTTTAAACCATCTCAGCTCATCACGGAGGTGGCCACAGCTGATTATGATAGAGAGCACCTGTTGCTCTTTAATTGAGGATGTAGTAGGTGCAGGAGAAACAGCAAACTGGAATCCTCACATGGTTATGCAAAAGATAACTTTTAACTGTATTTTATATTATATGAATCAAATATAAATAATTAAACAATGCAGGGATTGGCAACCCTTCACATCAAATCATGATCTAAGTCACATCTGGTCAAAGTAAAATAAACATGTTTTCAGATTCTTTTGATTTTTGGGCTACATTTTGATATTCTGACTGGTTCAGAAATACGTCTTATTAATCAGATTTCTTATTGGTAGCATATTCTAATGAGGATTCCAGGATGTCATTGATAAGAGGAAACCTAAAACTATATTTAAAAATATGGATATCCTAGCTGGTATTGAAAACAACACTGCTGCAGAGACAGTGGCAAACATTTAGAGCAATAAATCATCTTTAGTAGTGGGTGAAGCTCAGAAAAGTGCTTCAAAACATTTTTTAGGATTAAATTTCAGACATTTCCATAGAGAGACCTATTCAATTCAAAACAATTCAGTTTATTCATATGGTGCCAAGTCACAGCACATGTTGTCTCCAGACACTACACAAAAACAGTCAATCTAAAGAAGCCAGCAGATTGTGTTGAATCACTTCATCACAGTCTCCCATCTTGAGCAGCACATACTGTATCTCCTGGCAGGTGGCAACAGTGGAAAGGAAAAACTCAATTTTAACATAAACCCATAGATGAGGTATTTAATCATCATATTTTGAGAAAATCCAAAATGGACAGCATCCATTTTACCTAGAGATGGCTCTTTGAAGGAAACCAGACCTGGACAGATGTAAGATCTTCTCCTCGTCTAAGCTCCACTCCTCCTGGCCAAAATATGAAGGGAAAAGCAAATATCTTTGCCTTTGAAGAAGAAAGCATGAATAAATTATCAGGAGAGAAAAAGAATTCTAGTAACTTTACTGTCTGCAGCTTCTTATCATTCGTTGTAAAGAGCCGTTCAAATAATCTGGTTAACTCACAAATTTCTCTAATGAGCTCTATAGGTACCTGTTACCTCACAATATTTGTAACGCAATCCTCAGATGGATGTGGTGAGTCACATATGTAAGGTACATTTACTGACAGCAAAAGTGACATACAGAATATAAATGACTGAACTCCGAGTTGCATAATGCACATGGGTCTATAATACCACTACAATATTTGAGAAAAAACATCAGAGTTGAGCATTACGACATGCAGTGTGAATGTAGCTTTAGCTGCTCCTTATTCCATGTCAGTATGCTTGAGACAGACACAACAGCAGACACTGAGGCAACAAGTTTTAAAGGACCTGTGACAAGCCTATCCTTCAAATACAAAAAATCAAAGAAAACATATTTATATTTAAGAAAATTAGCATAATAAACATGATTTTACCCATTTTTTCCACAGAATTGGCATATTTTCTCTTGAATTTGGCTCAGCAAAGTGAAACAGGGAGTGACAGCAAAGGGGAACGCTTTAAAAAAAGAAACTCTAGTTTTTGTTTATTGAAACAATCTTATTTAAACTCTTCTTCAACTCTGATAGTGACTCAAAATAATCTAAAGAAACATCAGATTCTTCTCTAATTATTGTAGCATTGCTCTGTTTACATGCAGACATTCCCYTTGACATCACTTCCGGTTTCTTGACATGCAAATATCTCAACAACCGTTCATCTCAACAGTGTGAAATTCGTTTTGCAATATGTTTTCAATGTTCTCTTTCCAAAAATGCATTCCCATTTATTACAAAATTTGACGTCACAGGCACTTTAAGGTCGGTAGCAATTACATAAAAAGTATGGAGGAAGGAGAAAACGTTATCCTCCAAGCTCGGCTAATGACTGAGAAAATGTGAGCCTGTTGTTTTTTAGGCTTTTAWACCACTTCTTTACAACAAATAACTTATGGTGTGAAAAAAATGCTACATTGGCTAATACTGTATTAAACTTCCAGCTCACATACAAACAATAACACAAACACTATATAGCATCTAGGTAATTTAATGGTCTCATGCTAAGTGTAGAGGTTTAAGTGTAGCATTGTCTTCATATCAATGATGCACAATTTATTGGTGCTTTGGATTAGTGTTGGAGATCGGAACACACCAAACTTTAGCTCTGTATCTCTAAAACTAATTAAGTGATATTTGTTTTTGTGTTTTCTGCAATGTGTTGGCTACGGCAACCATCTTGAATTGGCTCAAAAATATAATCAATTGTAGATGTACATCCATTGATTTTCCCTGAAAGTTTGAATAAAATTCATCCAGTGATTCATGAGATGGTATGCTAACATGAAGTACACACACACACACACACACACACACACACACACACACACACACACACACACACACACACACACACAAGCACAGATTTGGGCAAAAACTGTATCACCCACCTTTTTGGCAGCTGTAATAAAAATATCTCGGAGAAGGAAGCTGACGTCTGAGAAATAATTCACCCAAAAGCTTCTTCAGCTGTCCTGTTTGAGGACCCTGTATTGTCTTCCAATAAATGCAGACAGCTTGATGAATTTAAGCTCAGGACACAGCTTTGCTCCTATGAATACCACATGTCCTGATAGAGTCATTGTTTATACAGAAAACTGTTCCACACAAGTAAAAAAAGGCTTACACACACCACCACACTCCGCTGTTTTACAACCTGGCATCAGTGTGTTTTGCCCAAACAGCAGGCTGTGTTTTGGACAGCTTGCTTGCTAGCTGGAGGGAGACAAACGATCACACGCACACACATCATGCATGCACACATAAAGTACTTCATCACCACCGGCAGAATGGAACTACAACTGGCATCTGCTGTGCCTGCGTCCCTGTGTGTAATTGTCTTTATGTAATTCAGTCTTCTCCTCTCCATAAACCCGTCTGTCTCAGCGTCTGTGTGTATTTGTCTCTTTTCGGCCCTCACAGCCCCTCGATTTAGTCGGACTGCTCCTACAGCCGTTACACATGCAAAGGTGGCAGCGTTGTTGTTGCTTAAGTACAGTGTCATAAATATTCCATCAAATTATGGGGTACATCAAAGATAAAGTGACCTGAATGCACAGTGTCATGATTTTAGGMTTACCTTTTTAGAAGTAGATTTTAATTTTGTGGTTTTGTTATTGTTTACTCATGTACTTCCTGTGTTTTCAGTTAAATGAAAAAGCACAAAAAGCTATAAACAAAACAAACAAAAACACTTACCATGACAAAATGAATGTAAGAAAAGAGGGAATTTTTGTGCTACATAATCAAATGAATTAAAAACCAGTGCCAGAGCATAGTTGAGCTGTGACATGATGGCAGTTATGTAATCAGTATACTTAGTGCCTTGCTATTATTTGTTGTCTGTTTTTTTTCTTTTCTCATACTTGCCATGGTGAATCAGCAGGGCTCCACTGATGGTGTTTTTTTATTGTGCTTTTGATCTTAATGCAGTTCAAATAATAATAATAATAATAATAATAATAATAATAATAATAATAATAATAGTATTTAAACTCAAAGTTATGATGGAAATTTATTCTGTTAGCACATATTTTTAAATGTATTTCACATATGAATGTTGAGAGGTCTAAACTATTTTTGATAATCAAATGCGTAATTGTTTGTTCCACTGTGATCAATTAGTAGTCTGCGCTCTGCTTTGATTGACTCATGATATGGATAATTTCTATACAGACTGTAATTTTAAGGAAAGATTTGTTAATATATRCCTTCATAACACAACAGACAAACACTGTTTTTTCTTATTAGATTGCAGGACCTGTAAATCAGGCCAGCCAATGAATAGGCAGAGTTTTCTCTATCAATGTGATGTCTTCGCCCCATGGGAGTGGCTGGTGCTATCTGTTTTGATTCGTAAACAAAACTTTGAGTCAAGTCTGTTTTGGTCTAAAAGATTTCAGTTATACAGAATAAAATCCTGTAAGTAAACAAAGGTTATGGATCAACTCAGTTTGTTAGTTCTTTCTGGAACACCACTCTGTACAACCCCAATTCCAGTGAAGTTGGGATGTTAATAAAAATAAATAAAAACAGAATATACTAATTTGCAAATCATTTTCAACCTATATTCAATTGAATATACTACAAAGACAAACATAAAATTTATTGTTTTTTGCAAATATTCCCTCATTTTTGAATTTGATGTATGCAACATGTTCCAGAGAAGCAGGCTGTGTTTCTGGGTGTTGTKGATATCTTTGCAGGGTAGAGTTTAACTTTCACTTGTAGATGTAAARACAAACTGTGTTCACTGACAATGGTTTTCTGAAGTGTTCCTGAGCCCATGTATTAACATCTGTTACAGAATGATGTTATATTTTAAAGCAGTGCTGCCTGAGTGGTCAAAAGTCACAGGCATTCAGTGTTGATTTTCAGTCTTGCTGCTTACCTACAGTGATTTAGCCCTATCCTTGCTTGTGAACAACTGAGCCTTTCAGGGATGCTCCCYTTATACMCAATCATGACACTCACCTGTTTTTAATTAACCTGTACACACGTGGAATTCTCCAAACAGGTATCTTTTGAGCATTCCTCAACTGTCCATCTTTTGTTGCCGCTGTCCCAGCTTTTTGGAACATGTTGCAGGCATCAAATTCAAAAGTAAAAAAAAAAAGAAAAAAAAAAGAAAAATACAATAAAATTTATCGGTTTGAACATTAAATATCTTGTCTTTGTAGTGTATTCAATT
>NW_013952721.1:354682-363815 GCF_001266775.1 Austrofundulus limnaeus | reverse complement strand
CCCTGTTGTGGGTCCATTTCCTTGAAAAATAAAACTTAACCAGGCACTTTGAAGAAGCTCTGCTCTGACGCTGGTAGTTTATGTAGATACAGTAATAATGTGGATTCACACACCCCAGAACCAAACATTTTGACTTCTGAACTTGCATATTCGGCATGACGCTATGAACTACAAAATCACACAGAGAGGAAAAAAATGGCGGACTATGAAATCCAGTTGGCCGGAAATACATTACCATAAATGGTAGTTCCGAAGAAAAAAGTGTGACGAAATAAACAATGAAACGAAATAAGCAACAGCAGATTTTGAACAAACTGAAAAATTTGACCCATAAAAAATATAAAAACATCTTTGCAGTAAGTGGACAGAATAAATTTGTTTTATACACTCCTAGACACTATAATTGCACAAAAATAGTTTATAAATGCAAAAAAGTGCATTTAACATGATATGTCTCCTTTAAGGCAGAGTTCACCTGAAACTCATCAGACTAAAGAAGTCTCTTGGACGAGAGACAAAACGTTTCACTAAAGAAGAACCCATCCAGAAGACCTTCTTATTTTTTCTTTTTGATTTTTTTCTACCTGGATTACTGAGATGCATCAGGACAGTGGAGAAGATAATGCACCTTTTATTTCCAGGGTTAGAGATATCGATATAGTCAAGAAACCCGGTTACACCAACTATCCTAAGAGTTGGAATCAGGCCAGCAGAGCCTCCTTTTGACCACCAACAGAGAGGAGGACGAGACAGGAAGAGGAGCTACAAGAGGGATTGAGATGCAGGGCCAAGGGACAGGAAAATCAAGAAGAAAAAGGAGTGATAAAAATTAATGTTGATCAATTTTAATGCTGGCAAATAAATAACAAGAGTAATAATTATATGCTTATCGAAAAGTGATCTAACTAATGTACTGTAATAATCAATGTGTTTTTAAATGTAGGATGGTGATTTAGAAAGAAGTATTATTATACGTCTTAAAATGAAGGAAGGGTGTGTGTGCTTTTTTGGATGGTGGAAAGTACAGACTGTGTTTTTACAAAACAGGAGCAGCCGAGAAAAGCAGAAGTGTGGTTTTGTCTGGAATGTACCAGAGGCCCTGTGGTGAAAAACAAGATGGTTTTAACTCACCACAAAAAGTCCCTGACACTCCTATTACCAGAACCAGCCAGATTACTTCATTCTGGGAAGTCCAGAAAAGTCCGTGGTGGAAATCCCCCAACCTACCACAGAATGACAGGGAGGGGGGGGGTGAGCGGACCCAAAAAGAGTATAAAAGAGGAGCAGTTTCAGCAGTACACTCGTCTTCTGGCCCCGACTGGAGAAGAGGCAGCAAGAAGGCGAGGACAGCCCAAGAAGGGGAGCAAGCAGATCCAAGAGGCATCTCATCTGGGACGAGCTGACACACTTCTCTCCAGTGATCTACGGACCGAAGAACAGATTGACCAGCCCAGCTCTGAGAAGTCTTTTTCAGGCAACAATCTGATGCTTTCCATGGAGGTAATGCCAACACTGCTCCAACCTGTCCTACCGTCCCAAATTAACAGAAAATGCCACACATCCTAGACACAAAGTTAGTTCAGCGCCTCAGAGCTTTTTATTTTTATCACCATCAGATATTATTCAATATTTTTAATCTGTATGATCAAATGTGGCTTGTCTTGCAAATTCCTATTAAATTGCTTACAGCATCATAAAGACAATTTCATGACTGGACATTGATTTTTAAAGTTTTTCTCTGATTACATGAGAGTGTTGTTACTTCAAAGCAACAAGGTTTTAACATATTAATGAGTGTGTTTACTTTAAAGCCGAGAGGTAACAATAAGAGGTCATAACTTAACAATAAGTTCATTTTTAATGGTTATTAGCCTGGGGAGATAGGATAACTCCCYTTAACAGTTCCCTTGAGACCTGCTGTACAGGTCACTAAAGATCATCTCGGTCACGGTAAGAAGTGCACATCCTAAGAGGGAGCGGCTACCAGGAACAGTGGTGACCGGTAGCTGGAGGCGTCCTGAGCTACCACGCTGATCCAGAGGCCGGGGTTCAAGAAGGGAGTGACCACTGGAAGGAAAGTAGCTGGAGGCCGAGCTAAAGGCTCCCACCCCTGTCTCCCGGAGGAGACACGCCTGACTCAGCCACACAGGCCACCGCAGGTGGCTGTAAATCTGGTCCATTGCCTCCAAACCAAGAGGGAGATATTGTCTCCTCTCCAAGATCCATCGGTGTTCTTGTGGGTAAACTGGAGGAGGAGCCACACAGGAAAACAATATTGATAAAAACAGTTCATTTTTTAAAAAATAATTATTTTATGACAATTTGAAATTGGACAGCTCTAGATACCAAACAAGCTTTTAGCTTTTTCACTTTATCTGTTTTCTCAGATTTGTTAGGAGTGCAACATTTTACAGTTAACATGACTGTAACCATTTCATCTTTATGAGGACGGCTGTCAAATTTACTTTTCTCTGAAACAGGCTGGCCCACACTGCATCCAACCTCTTCTTCACTGCTTGGCTAACATCAGGGATTGGATGGCTTTAAACTTCTTAAACTTTAATGAAAATAAAACCAAAGTCATTCTGTTTCCAACAACACAAACAGAAACACTTGCATCAACCTTTCCACTCTGGCCCCGTTTGAAAAACAATTTGTCACCAACCTGGCTGTAAAAATGGATCCATACTTGAAATGAAAGTCATGTAAACTCCATTGTTAAATCCTGCTTTTTTCAGCTGAGGAGACTGTCCAAGTTAAAACCAATCCTGTCAAATAGAAAACTGGAGACAGTAATTCATGCGTTCATTACATCCAGGCTGGATAACTGCAATGCTCTGCTATATGGAATCAGCCAGTCTTCCATTGCTTGCTTGCAAAATGGTTAAGAATACAGCAGTCCGTTTTCTAACTGGCACAAGTAAAAGAGAACATATTACTCCTGTTTTAGCATCTCTTCACTGGCTTCCGGTTCATTTCAGACTTCACTTTAAGATCCTCCTGTATGTCTTTAAATGCCTAAACAACACCGCCTCCTCTTACCTCTAGATCTAGTGCATCCACTTGTCCCACAGCGCTTTTTTAGGTCATCTGGTCAGCTGCTTCTGAAGGTTCCTAACTTTCGTCTTAAACTGAGGGGTGACTGATCCTTTTCTGTAGCAGGTACAAAACTGTGGAATGATCTACCACTACATGTCAGACAGTCTCCTTACTTGCTGTCTTCAAGTCTAGTTTAAAAACACACTACTAATCCCTTGCCTTTGAGTCTGAGTGAGATGGTGCAAAACCTCACTGTATATCATAACTCTGTTCTATAAGTACTGCAAACATGAATGCTCCATATTTTTGCATTTGTATTTTGACTGTAATTTTACCCATGCCCTGTTGTGTCTGTCTACTGTACAACAATTTGCTTGGCCTTGTGCTGTTTAAAGTGCTTTGTAAATAAAAGTGGTATGGTATGGTATTTTTTAAGAACACAATGTTGCTCATTTTAAAATATATTTTTTTCATGATAAATATGTAGAATTTGTTGTTTTGCAAAGCTCATTATGTGGTAACATCTGTTGTTTCAAGAGTGAAAACCTTTTGTATTCTTGAATGTTTCATGTCATTTGCAGATCTAAAAAATGACTTTTATTTTGTAGGAGAGAGGAAGTCATGTAAGTGTAGATCTCTGGAAGGAAAATGATATAGGTACAATTTACTCAAGTGCTAAGTATGGGGAATATTTCTAATTCTTACCATTGCTGCTTATTTGCTGGAACTCAGGAGGAGGATAAGGATTCCAGTAGGTGAGAGATGATCAGTAAATTCCGGAGAAGGACGATTATTGTACTACAGGGTGAGCAAGCTGAGCGACCAGGCAGACGGCTGGCAGACTGACTACTCCTGGTTTCACAGAGGAGGAATATTCTACGGAGGGAAAACACTGGATAATGTTTCAATGATTGATTCACTGAGGATTTCCAGAGGGAGGGATTCTGCAGAGACACAGGTGCGTCAAAATGTAAGCAATAAATCTTGGGAGTGATCACAGGAATTTTCCTTGAGTGGTTGTAGAGTTGACTGTTGCTGTGTGACTTTCAACAGTCCCAACAAAGAATGATGATCCAGCTAGCCTTAAATATGGTGTGGAATATTCTGGTATGATCACCAACAGCTGAGCCATAAATGTGATCAGTCACATCGAACCAAGGGTTAAGTTAGAAGCAGAGTTGTGAGATACAAACAGCTAGGTAGATAAAATTGCAATAATTTAATTTTGTCAAAATATGATGAATAAGTACCTTATCTATGGGCCCCTTGAAGGAAATGTCAAAAATATATTCCTAAAGAATGTCTGAAGCCTTTTTTCGAGCTGTACCAGCAAGTAGCAATGATTCTGAGCAGAAACACCCAGAAATTTTGCGTCAGGATAACAGCAGACTGACTGCTCGTAAAATATACGACAGGTCTGGACCACACGTGAACTTTGTTCGTATATGAAAAAAATCTTAGAATACGAAAACATTAGTGAAAGCCACAAATGCTCCTAAATCACTCGAATGCACAACTTAAGAACAGATCTGTGCGTACGAAGGGTTCTTGCATGAGGCCCATCGTCTGTGTGGTGCACAGCAGCATATTGTTCTGCGTTTCTGTGTATTATTGGTGGGTTTTTTTGTCGTGGATTTAGACGGGTTTTTCCCATTTTGCATACAGACCTGTAGTCAGCAGCATACCCCCCCCCCCCCCCCACTGTTTCCACGTCCAGCAGGTCTGTTCTCTTCTAATTGAAGGCCTACGTGTAAAGTGCACAGCCCGCCACTGGTTTCATCACTCCAGGAGCTGCAAGCTGACCAAGGCTGGATTAACCATATGGGCAATTGGGCAATTGCCCAGGGGCCCACGGTCTCAAAAGGGCCCTGGGCAGTGAAGGCACGGACATACAGATGCGGGATATGCGTGGACATGTCTCCCCGCACTTCCTGCATCTGCGCTCTCTGTCCCCCGCACTTTTCTCAGCCGTAACAGCTGTTTTATCCATCTCCTGTTTCTCATCATAGGAGACGTAAAGTCAGTCCATCTAAGACTCCTGCAAAATAACCTCTTTGTGAAGGCTGAAAAGTGCAAGTTTCACCAAACCACTACCTCATTCCTGGGCTTTATCATCTCACCTAATCAGGTGTCCATGGACCCTGCCAAAGTCTCTGCAGTTCAGGACTGGCCCAATCCTAAGGAGAGAAAGCAGTTGCAGAGGTTCCTTGGTTTTGCTYATTTTTATCACAAGTTCATCTGGAACTACAGTCATGTCTCAGCTCCTCTGCATGCTCTCACCTCTGTCAAAACAAGGTTCCTGTGGAATAACAAGGCAGAGACTGCCTTTTCCAGGCTGAAAAATTTATTTGTTTCTGCTCCTGTTCTTCGCTCCCCAGATTCAGACAGGCAGTTCATTGTGGAGGTGGACGCCTCTAATACTAGAGTAGGTGCAGTCCTCAGTCAACATTTTTCTGATGGAAAGATTCATCCATGTGCCTTTTTTTTCCAGGAGCCTGCCCAGTGCAGAGCGTAATTACGATGTAGGTGAGTGAGAACTCTTGGCCATCAAGATGGCTCTTGAGGAATGGAGACACCGGCTGGAGGGGGCTAAGCAACCGTTTGTGGTTTGGACTGATCACAGGAACTTGGAATATATGAAAACAGCCAAAAGACTAAGTCCCAGGCAAGCTAGATGGGCTCTGTTTTTCTGCCGATTTGACTTTGCCCTCTCTTACAGACCTAGGACTAGGAATGTCAAGCCAGATGCCCTCTCAATGATCCAGGATGAGGTTGAAGAAGAGCMGACTGGCAGAGAGGATGAGTTTATTCTCCCAGAGAAGGTATGACTTGCGGTCACTCAACTGGAGGAGGAGATCAGGGGAACCCACCATGACCATCCAACACCTGCTGATTGCCCTAGAGATTGTCTGTTTGTACCAGATCATCTTGTGGAAAAGGTACTCAGTCTCTGCCATAAATCTCGACTGTTCTGTCATCCAGGTATCAACAAGACCTTGGCCGTAGTGCGGGCCCAGTTTTGGTGGAAAAACTTGGTCAAAGATGTCACTGAGTTTGTGTCCTCCTGCCAGCRATGTACCCAGGCCAAGACCTGTTGGCGACCACCTGCTGGATATCTGCAACCCATTCCTTCTTGGCCCTGGTCTCATGTCTCTATGGACTTCATTACTGGTTTACCTTTGTCCTCTGGTAACACTGTTGTCCTCACCATTGTGGACAGGTTTTCTAAAATGGTTTACCTGGTCCCTTTCAAGAAGCTCCCATCTGCAWGGGAACTAGGAAAGGTCCTGATCCRTGAGGTTTTCCGCCTCCATGGTTTACCTTCTGATATTGTCTCTGATTGAGGTCTTCAATTCGTTTCCCAGTTCTGGAAGGAGTTTTGTGACCTTTTGGGCATTTCTGTCAGTTTATCTTATGGTTTTCATCCACAGACTGATGGAAAATCTGAGAGGGCTAACCAGGAGGTAGAGACCAAACTACACATCCTTTGTGAGGAYAATCCAACCAAGTGGTTTAACAACCTCCCTTGGGTTGAACATGCCCTAAAATCTTTTCCTTCTTCTGCCACTGGTTTGTCCCTGTGGTGGCATGATTTACCAAGAATGCAGAAATACATTGGAATAAATGCACAGAAAGCCTGCATGTATGGCTGTCAAATGATTTAATTTGAGCAACAACAGAGCAGAAGTCAATCAGAGAAGTCTGTCAAGTTGTGGCTGCCGCATCAGTGCAGAAYAGCCGATAATATAACATCCTGTCACACGTTTACAACCAATCACGTTCGACAACTGTAACTCATCTAATCAATGACAGACTGTCAGCCYCGGAAGTACCTTATCAAAATAAAAGAGGTCATGCATTGCTGGAGTCTTTAAGTCTGGGCYGATAGATTAAAACAGCCGAAACTAGTTATCATGAGATATGATTACTGGACAGTGTCAWGGTAGAACAGATATACATAATTATTCCATAACAGTCCCCTTTTTATACAGTCTATGGATTCCAGCCCTGTTTTTTTCCATCCAAGAGAGGGTAGCCAGGGTCCCCTCTGTATGTGCTGCTGYCCACAGATGCCAGCACATCTGGAGAAGAGCCAGGAAGACCCTCATCAAGATGTCAACCATTTATTTACTCGAGAGCTGCCAACCATCATCGCATCCCTACACCGACGTACCTTGTGGGGCAAAGGGTCTCATTGTCTACTAAAGATCTTCCTCTTCACGTGGATAATCGCAAACTGGCACCTCGTTTTTTGGGCCCATATCCTATTTCTAAAGAGATTAACCCAGTGGCAGTTCGTCTTCAGCTCCCTCGCTCCATGAGAATGTAAGAAAATTTGTATTCAATAAACTGAAGTTATTAAAAACACCATTGTTAAATAAAATAATTTGTAGAAGGAATCAAACCATACAACACCAGAATTCTGGATCTGAGTGAGGTTTATTGTCAACCAATCTGACAGGAAACCACACTGGCGAAAAACCAGGAAGTTCATGTATTTATACACCTTCTTCAATGCCTGCGTTTGCCCCCTACTGACCTATGGCTGAATCACAGGCATTCAGACAAAATTCTCAGCTAATATCATCACAACCGTTGATTATGTGTTGTTGTATAATTCGGACATGTAATTAATCTATATTAATCAAAACATAATAGATTAATCATTGTCAACATTACAAAAAGGAAAACTTAAAAATATAGTGTTGTGCTTTTAACATCAGTACTAACCTCTAATAACTATATATTTTTTTCAAGAATACATCCCACTTTTCATGTGTCCTGGATCAAGCCCCYGGTTCAGTCCAGTTTTGGRCCCTCCTCCAGACCCCCTCCTCTCACCCGACTCATTGATGGTTCTCCTGCCTACACGGTAAAGAGACTTCTTCGCTCCAGACATTGGGGTCGGTGCATACACTATTTAGTGGACTGGGAGGGGTATGGCCCAGAGAAAYATTCTTGGGATCCTGCCCAAATCATCCTGGATAAAACTTTGATTAGAGACTTCCATCGTTCCCACCCGGATCAACCTAGAGGTCCGTCAGGAGCCTGACCTTGAGATKGGGGCTCTGTCACATTTCATACTCCCTGTCATGCCTGCCTGTTTTTCYATCAGTCTCAGTTCACTGTCAATCTGCTACACCCACCTGACTTCAGCTGAAATCAAGCTCACGAGTCTCACCTGTTGCCTGCCCAATATAARCTCTCCTCCCACACCAAGTCTCTGCCAGATTATCGAACACTTTCAGTCTGTAGATGTCCAGAACTTTCTCCAAGTCCTTGCCTGATCTCCTGTTTATGACCTCATGCCTGTCTCTTGGTTCCCCTGATCTGATCGCTCCTTGCCTGGTTTGCTCTGCCCTTCTGTTTCCTRGATATCGACCCTATTTCTGCCCACCGGACCTCGAGTTAAGGATTTCCCTCAGGATCTGTTGTTCAACCTCTGCCTCCTCATGTATGAACCCTGCTTCCCCATTTGGACCTCGACCAAAGCCTGTCTCTCAGTTGGAGCAGMTCTCTGCATTAAAGGCCTCCCTTGCCAACTCGCCCACMACTCMAGGTAACCTCACTGTTTGTACTGGTTACACTCTGTTAAGCTCTTGKAGGTTCCTCAACAACAAMAAGTTGCCCCGTGCCTACCAGAGAAGATTGGTCCAGTGAGAGACCGTTGACTGCCACCAGTTGCTCCATTGCAAAAAAAATCTGTTGAATGCTCACTGTGTTCGGCTGAAGTTTTGAATCCAAAACTCTGGCCTTGCAAGACTTGCTTGAAAGAAATGGTACCTATATTTGATTATTACTAACATGAAGTTAAAGATACAGCGGGTAAAAAGTAATGAACACGTCACCATTTTTCTCAGTACATATATTACCAGAGGTGCTAATGACATGAAACTTTCACCAGATGTCGGTAACAACCCAAGTGATCCAAACATACAAAGAAATCAAACATAAATGTCCAGAAATGAAGTTATTTGTAATAATGTGGAATGGCACAGGGAAAAAAAATATTGAACACATGAAGAAAGGGAGGTGTAAAAAGGCATAGAAAGAGAAGACACCAGCTGAACTCTCTCAGTAATTAGAAAGCAAG
>NW_013952721.1:349757-351024 GCF_001266775.1 Austrofundulus limnaeus | reverse complement strand
GATGACTAAATGTGATGAACAAATGAATTTGATTATTTATTTAAAACACTAGTAAGCTCCAGATAGTCTTATTTGTTTTTTTTTGCATTATTTTGTTGGTTTTACTTTATGTTTTATCATATTTTAACAGTTTTTTGTTTGCTTTTATAATTTCATGTTCAGCACTTTGGCCAATGATGACTAAATGTGATGAACAAATGAATTTGATTTGCTCAGATTTGATTTCACATTTAAAAAACATGTATTCTTGATAGCTAACTTTAATCCTTTTTAGTCCTAACAATGTATTTATACAAATAAATACAATTAGTAACAGCTAGTTTGGAATAAAAATTAATGTTCAGTGCAATATTTCCAAAGAATTAAGTCAACAATAGATGTCTGAGATGTGTGTTTTTTATTGTCACCCATAAAAACTATAATAGGTTTGATTAAACAACAAATAGGGAAGAGAATTTAAACTTCACAATAAGTTAATTTTAAAAATGTTTTGGTTGGACTTTTCTTCCTGTTAGCAACTATTCACCAGTCTAGCTAAACACCCTGACTCCATATTTAGAACTTATTCATTGAACATTTGTATTGACAAAAGATAAAAATCTAAATCATTAAATCAAAATATTTACATTCCATTTATAAAAAAGAAAGAAAAACACACAAACAAAGGAAAAACAATATTAAAAAGGTAAAATTATTTCCTGATGATTAAAACCTTTAAGATTTTACATTCAACTTTCTATTGTAGATGCAGTTTAATGAGATCAATAGTTTTTAGGTTTTTCCTTTTTAGGTCACAATTTCTTGGCTAAATGGCATGAAAGCTGCATTAAAAAAAGGTGAAACACAATCAAAGTACTCACACTCATAGCCAATTTGGAGTGACTGATAAAACACAGAGATTGAAAAAAACAAACAAACAAAAAACCAAGAAACAGACACTATGAAGAACACCCAGGGATAAATGCTCTTAATGTTTTAAAACAGAACTCTGGCAAATTAAAATGTAACATTTAATGTTATCAGTCAGGCCTACTTGATAATATTTACACATTTGTTTACCAAGTAGGATGTACAGATGAGTAACAGCCTCATAACTTTTCATTCAATTACACAACAAATAAAAAAAAACAACAACAAAACCATAAACCAATCGGATTTCAGCAGCAATAATTACCACTGACAAATTTTCCAAGGTTGTTTTTAATATGTTTTTTTTCAAAAAACTTTACTTATATTTACGTTTAATTTATTTTTTATGGTTATAAAT
>NW_013952721.1:334478-346003 GCF_001266775.1 Austrofundulus limnaeus | reverse complement strand
AAAAAAAAACTAACTGTCTAAAGCAGGTAGTAATAATATTAATAACAATAGCATTTATGATCTATTGTTAATACAAAGGAAGAATTCAACACAGTTGACTGGTTGGTACAAAATATAAAAAAGTTTTTCTGATTATTATTATTATTAGTATTATTATTATTGTTGTTGTTATTTGTAGTAAGTTTATCTATGAAAATATACATTTTTTCATGAGCTCATATTTATTATCAGCTGTACAACTGTGAACTAGTTGCAAACTTGGTTCAAAAGACCTSTTTGGCCACTTGGAGGTGCTCTGAGATCACAGATCTAATGTTTGGGCCCTTCATCACATGACCCTCACAGGTTACCATATCCTTTTTTCATCCTGCTTTTTCTCACTAGCTTTATGCTTCCAACACCCCTAACAGATAATCGTACCTTTCTAAATTTATATACAGCTGTAAATTATTTTAACATCACTTCAGAAAACATTTTTTTAATTATGACTTTTGCAAAACTTCCGTCTGAAATTAAAGTCCAAGATATTGCCGCACAAAATTTTAAGTCAGTATTTGTGAAAGTTATTGAATTATGGCTTTTTTAAATTTAGTTTTAATTTAGTTTTTTTTAATTTAGTTTTAAATTTACTTAGCTGCAACAGCCATCTTAAACCAATTGTACATCAAATGATTCTTTTATGAAAGGTTTGTCAAATTGTGGTTCATGAGATATTTTGGTTTCAGACAGACACRAACTTAAAGATTGTTGCCTTTTGGACCTTTTGGCAGCCGGTGACAAATATATTTGTTTCTATTAAAACTGAACTATTTGTTGTCAAAGGACATGCTTTTCTGTTGCACAAGGAAGTGAACCTGATTAGTCTGTATCATATTGTTATTACCTTCTGGCAACACAGTTATTGCATTTTAGCAAGAAAAAAAGCCTATTTTGTGTCTCACTAAAATAAGTTCCTGCACATAAAAAGATTTAGTTCTTTTGTTTTGGGAGGTGCAGCATTTATCCACTGCAGGGTCTGATGGAATCAAACAAGACTAAAAGTGGGTTAAATAGTAAACTTCATTAAAAGGTGTTTAAAACATTGTGACTATCGAGTCACTAGTGCATTAGTGTGGTCAATTAAATTGTTTTAAAAGGTTTTGTCATATGTGTTTCATTATTACAAAACTAATGGTGCATTCCCAGTTAACCCAGGTACGTTATTTAGGTAGTTTAAAGGAAAACAAACTTTTAGAACAAAAGAAGTAAAGATTTCAATTCTGTCCTTGATTAGAGGTGATAAAAAGAAGCACTTTAGCTTTGACAGACACTCTGACCAGTTTCACTGCAAAGCTAGAAATCCTCACATCAAGATAACAGAAAATTTAGGAACGTTCTTATCTCCTGCCGCCTGAAGGCAAAAATGACTCAGCGTGTTTCTGCTTGTTTCTGTTAGCAAAATATTTCATGAACCACTACACAAATTTAAATGAAACTTGCAGGAAATGATTTGATTGAGATTAACCTTTGGAGTCAGTCTGATTCTAGATGGCTGCCACAGTCAACTGGTCTTTGAAAAACAATTTATTTCATTTTTGCATTTTTAGATATTGATTTGAAATTTGGTGTGCTGGTCACCAACAGGCACTCTGAGCATTAAGTAAAGTATACCAAATATCTAATATCTGGTGAAAAATGTCTATTGACAGACTTTAGTGAATTTTTCAGGAAATTATCATGGCCTTTACATCAACCTGAGTAATGTTAGGAGCCAACTTATTTCAAGATGTCCGCCACAGTCAAACACAAAAATTACTATAATTCAGTCACTTTTACAGATATTTTGCTAAAGTTTGATGTTGTAGCTGAGAAACATTCACAACACTGCAAGTGCTACTCTTTGCACAAACTTTCCGAAACTAATTGACAATTTAAATGAAACGTTGAGAAAATATTCACTTAATACATCTAGTCAGTCCAAATTAACATGGCCATCACAGCTAATCAAATCGAACCAACAGAAAAATGCTTGTAACTCAGTAAATGTTACAGATATTGAGCTAAAATTTGATGCGGTAGTAGGTGAGAGTCATTCACAACACATACTCTTTGTGTTATTTGTATGACATTGTGCAGAACAGATTTTTTTAAAGCTTCGATCAAAACAAAAACCCTGTTGTTTCTGAACATACACCTCTGGTGTGAAAGGTAATGGGTGAGATGTATTCTTTTAAATAATGCTAGACTTTAATTAATTCTGCTTTTGGAATTTATTTATTAAGAACTTCTCTAAATGGTGGGAAAAATAGACCATATTAGTTTTGCTTAAGCTTTAAAACAGTTTGTGCTTGTGTGTATTTGTATGTGTGTGTTGATTTATTTTTCTTGTAACTGGCCCCGAGAGCAGCTGCATCTCCAAAACAATTTACTGCAGACACATTTATAGTCTTCAGTCGTAAAATCACCAGATTGATCCAGTATTTCTCCCTCCATCATATTCACGCTGGAGAGAGAGATATGGTGGAGTACACTCCATTAAAAACTCTTATTCGGTATTTTAGACTAATGTAAGCAGGCGTGTTTCTGGTAGCCACTGGCAGCCTGACTCTAGAAGCCAACAGGCCTCCCAAAATATTTGAGGAGGTAAAAAAATACAGAAACACCGGCCAGTGACGTGATGTGCTTTTCGAATTTTGTGTCATCCTTGAACGTGGTAACACTTCACATTGTGTTTCAGATTATTGTAGTTCAATTGTATTCATTGCAAAGAGCTTTACTGTGAGAATGCTGAGTCAGCATTGTTTCTATTTCTCACTTGTTTTTTATATTATCATGTGATTTTAGCAATGATTGCTTTTGCATAGTTTATTATAGTCTTTTGTACATCAAACTGTTCTGCTCATTCATGAGATGGGTGCTGTGACTTTGGATTTTAACCCTGTTATTTGACTGTTTCTTTCTTTAGGAGTCACCACAATGAGCAAATTAATGAAGATTTGGCWATTTTGTTTAGACCAGATAATATATCCCTTTGTATGGATCAAAAACCTGCCATCTTGCATGTTTCGGTTACGCTTTCTTTTACGGTACCCTTATTACCATGTAGTTACAAGGTAATAAAAATGTAATTAAATGTAATTACTACCTTACTACATGTAATTACATGGTAATTAGGGTACAATTTTACTATGAAATTGTCTGCAGTAATGTAGCACTTACCTGGTAATGTATTACAATTCACTWTGTAACACCTAAGTAAGTAGTAGGTAATTYGGACAGTTTTAAATTTATATTTTACTACAATTAACTACTAACCCCAAAATTTAGTTGCATTCTTTTGGTTATAAATATAGTGTTGAGTTACTATTGAATAGTAATTTGATAGTAGTTACCCAATAAAGGTAGTTTTACTAAGAGTAGTTTTTCTTTTGTACCATAATTATCATGTAATTACATGTAATAAGGTAGTAACTACATTTAATTGCATTTTATTACYTTTTAATTACATGGTAATAAGGGTACCATAAAAGAAAGCCTTACCGATTCATGGCCAAACAGCTGATCCAGGTACCACATGGTCTGTCTGGGGATTTGAACCTGTGACCTTCCGATCACAGGCTTGCCTTCTTTAACCTTTGATCTGCCACTCCTCCGCTGTCTTTTAAATGTTTGATTTTTGTAAAATATTTCCTGAGTCTACGCATATTTTCCCTATAGTGACTCACTAAATCTTTTTAATTCCTTTACATTGTTCTTTTCAAAATCTGCTTAAATACCTCTACATTTGTCTTTTTTTGCTACTTTCAGCTCATTTTAAGCCATTTGCGTCTCGTAACTAGCCTTTCTTCATAGCTAGCCTTGTCAATAAAGCAAAGGGCGATCATTAAAATGGCCTCACGTGTAAAATCTGCTAAGATTATTGAACCTGAATGAATTGTATTCCAAATGATTAAGAACTTCAAGGTGACGCTCATTTACAGTGCAGAAGACTTCAGGTCTCACGTGTGATGCATGGTAAATTGTTGAGACCCAAATTGGTAAAACAGGATGCTTCAACAATCTGACACATATGATTATTGAAACTGTTGGAAGCTGGGACAGCTGAAAACATTTGGTGGCTAAGATCATAAAGTAATAATATAAGATTGAATGAGTAAACAAGGGGTTTTCAATCCTTATTTTGCAAGTTTTGTTTCCTTGCTTCAACACATCTGAGTTACCTCTTCAAGTTCTGCAAAAGTCTATTAATCATACATTCCTTCAAATCAGGTGTGTTGGAGTGGAATAACATCTAAAACGTGCAGGATGGTGGCCCACCAAGGTTGGACACACCTGGACTGAACCCTTTCTATTTCATACTAAAATCTGAACAGACATAATTCAAGACAGTGAAAACTAAAACAAAACTAATAAATCAGAATGTCCAAAATAGTCCAGCAAGCACCAAAATCTCTCCTGAGAAGTAAGCTGGAGTGTCATGCTGCCACCACAGCAGATGCCAGCTCTTACAGTTAAGAGCATCCGTAGCACGGTGAAGCAGCTATGGTGCATAATGGCAGCTGACTTGAGATCAGAAAGTAACAGATTCAATTCCCCTACATGTTGTGGTGTCTGTAGGAAAGATKCACAATCCACTTGGGTGTATCTCCTGTGTGGAGGGGCAGATTTCATCATTGTACAGGTATGTACATAGGTAAGTACATGCCATGTATTGTCATCAATGCAAGTTCCCATGTATTTACAAAATTTGTGATCTGCATTTGACCCAACACACATGTGGAGCAGCGGTCAGCCATGTACACATCCAGGGAGCTTAGGGACTAGGTGTCTTGCTCAAGGACAACACAACATGAGGGCTTTGGGGGGATTGAACCTGTGACTTTCTGGCCCCACTTCACCACAGCTACCCCATCGGCCATGTCGGTGTATGCTAACATATGTACATGACACATTTTACATGAGGCAAATACTTTTGGAGGTGGAATTATGGAAGGTAGAAAAGAAGCTTTTCTCCAAGAAAAGCAATAAAGGTTTATACTCCATCCAAAGCCAAACTGTAGGTTTGTGGTCAAATGCTTGCAAGATATTTGTTTTGGCACACACCTTTTATAATCCACAAGACACATAGAAACCCCTCCTCATGCAGTACACATCACAGCACGGGTCTCTTTCCGCCGGGGTCGCCACCCTCTGGATCTGATGTTTGGCCATGAATCTGCTTCCGTACAAGTCTGTGTTCCCCCCTTCCAGAACTTTTTGACCTTTTGATTATTTTTCTAAGGGAAGAGTCATAAAGATGGACGCACTTTCTGATGGCCACAGCCAACTGCTGCTCAAACTTATCCATGTTGTTTGCACAAACAACAGTTAGCTTCTGGAAGTGGAGTAACAAATAACATCATTGCTGTCTGAGTGCCTTTCTGAATAAACAAACACGCCCACAAACAACTGACCAATCACACAATATTTTAAGCAGACTCCTGTGAGAAAAAGTTAATCTTAGACCTTATGTCAAGAAGGTGTGGACAAAGATGCTCCAAAGCCAAAATGAAGCAATTTTTGTCATGTAGCTTCATTAATGAGAGCTGATTTTGTGGCTTCAGATGGAGCATAAAAAGGAGAAAAAAACAGAAAAAACAAACAAACAAACAAACAAACAAACAAACAAGCAAAAGCATATGGATACTGAAATTCTGCAGGAAGAGCCAGAACTGCACAACAGAAGACTGATCCAAATGTATTTAGACTTATGTCATGGACACTGCTGGAGGACCACATTCCCTCATTCTGGTTTTATTCTGTGTACTCTTCATGTTTGTCTTTGTTGTTATTGTTGTCAATAAACTTGTGCTCTCTAACTTTCTGTAGCCAGATCCAACACGTCTGTGTTTGTGTCATGTTCCTGGAGGCAGATGGCATCATGATTCTGGTTCTGCTGGATGGTTTCATCGGTTAAAATAGAAGCCATTCCCTCCCACTGACTTGCGCGCTGCTCAGAGTTTGTAAAGATTCAACAGAATCTGCTGGTTTCTGTTATGAACTGGTTACTTCTTTGAACAGTACCCTGATTTGTTATGATTTGGTGCTGTATAAATACACTGAATTGAAATGAATTATTTTCTCTTCTGATTGTTTCAAACATCTGGACAATYATACCAGCAGAGGAGCATGCTGATAAAATCCATACGTGTGTGGAGGGGTTGGAGGATTACATTCTGCCCCAAAACACTGTCATTAATGAAAACTGGTATCAACAATCCCCTAAGAGTAACTTCTTTCAGAGACCCAAACAAAATATGGTGATGATTTTCATAGTTTTCAGCATTATGGAGCATCGTTTCACAAGATTAAAACAATATAAAAAGTTTTAAAAAATCGGAGCACTAGCATTTATGACCCAATGTAAAAAAAAAAGAAAAAAATCCTCATACCTTAACTCCAATCAGAACCATTATTTAGAAATTATGAATAAGAGAAACTCACAAAATGTGAACAAATTCTAACACTAGTGGAAAAATAATGGACCATCAGCCAGAGCTTGACCAGAAATTGAAAACAAACATGCCAGAGTGAATTGCAAAGGCTATAATAAAAGTTATTTTATATTTTCCTAACAGAGAACTTTGYTTTTTGCCCAAACCAAAATAACTACACATCAAAGAGCACAAAGGAACACACACATTGAATTTATACATTTAAATATGTACACAAACATTTAGGCAGAATAAGATTTATCTTTAGACAATAAATGTGAGACAGAGAACTGAGAGAGCAGCAGATGGAAAAAGGGAAGACAAACAGACAGTCATGAAGTTACTTTGTGTTCRAGTTCAATACTGACCCAATACTGTGCTACCAGTCTGGCGTCAGGGACACTCTGTGGGGTTGTGTGAATGTCTGGCGTCACTCAGGCAGGCCACTTGCCCCAAACACTGTCTGTCTGTTTGTATTTGTGTGTGTGTGTGTGTGTGTGTGTTTGTGTGTGTGTTTGTGTGTGTGTTTGTGTGTGTGTGTGTTTGTGTGTGTGTGTGTGTGTGAGAGAGAGAGCCATGGAGGTAGAGACACACAGTTGTTGCATTTTTACGAAACTGTAAAATCAATGCAAAGTGGATTTGAATGAAAGAAGTACACACTGCTTTCATCTTACAAAAACGTGTGCACACATGTGTGTAGGAAGCAGCTCATTGGTCACAGACCACCACTGGCCATTACAGCACTTGCATCTCTTCTGTGAACATTAACAATTATCTTGCTGTTGCTACAAAGAAGTGCTAAGGAGAGTGGAAGAGACAGAAAACAGAACAGCCACATGCAAAAAGAAAATATGTTTTACAAAAGAAAGAAGAAGACTAAGAAGTAATTACTCTTTTATCCGTACTATCTCTGCTCCTGTTTTTTGATTTAATTATGACATGGCGCCAACAGCATTCAGTAACATTTTTTCCCATGTCTGCCTGTTTGTATGCAGGTGTGTGTCTGTTTTTTAACTAAATTTCTCATGACTCATTGTATGAATTCTACGGAAACTTGAAGACAATAGCCATGGGATGTGAATCCACAAACATACTTTTGAGTGAACCCATTTAAAGATGGCCACCACAGCCAACTGACCTTAAAAAAATTACAAATACGTTCATTTATCTATGTTATATTAAAAAACTGATTTGACTGTAGCTGCTGCTAATCCCCAAAAGGTATTTGTAGAGCTAAGAGATTGATCAAGATTTGTACCTAAAATTTAGCCAGTGTTTGTTAGCAAAATATCTCATAAATCGCTGAATGAATTCTAGTGAAACTTTAAGGAAATATTCATAGTCAGTTAGTCAGTCAGTCAGTCAGTCAGTCAGTCAGTCAGTCAGTCAGTCAGTAAACTTTATTTCTATAACACCTGTATCAAAGTACTTCACAGTAAAAATAGTAAAAAAAATAAATAAAAATATATAAATAAAAAACAGTAAAAGCAAAAAAAAAAATCACAAAGAAAAAGAATTTAAAAAATACATCATAAAAACACACATAGCCTGTGCAGCCCAGATACCAGTAGGCTAAATTGCTTGTTAAATAAACATTTTAAGTTGCTTTTGAAAAGCATCAATAGAGTCCAACAATCGCAAATAGTTTGGGAGTTCTTTCCACAATCTTGGTCCAACAGTTTGGAAGGATCTACATTTATAGCTCAGTATTTTTGAAGCCAATTTGGAGCCAAAAGTCAAAATGGCTTCCACAGCCAACAGACCTTAAAAAGCACAAACAGGGGTAGAATTTAGTAAATTTAACCGATACTAACATCAAATTCTGTGGTTGTACCTGAGATTYGCGCAGAACACACTCTAGATATGACATCTCTCAATCGTGCACATAACAATGTTTTAGGGTTTCATTTCTCAGTTTAAGATGGTCTCAGTCTATAACCCATGAATTGTTAAGTTTTTAATATTTTCAGTTACTTTAAATATATTTACCAAGTCCAGACTTTGTCAAACATTTTCAGTGCTTATACAATAAAATATTACAATAATGAGTGTTTCTCTCATGAAATGAAAACAGTCATTACTTTGTTGATATTAGCTTTGGGTGAGCAGTTACAGAAAGATGTATAATCTTGTTGCACCCCTGGACAAATGACCAGCAGATCACGTGCCCAACAAAATGAGATATGTAACTAATCAAGCAGCAAAAAATACCAAGAAAACCCCTACAAAAATTGAACTTCACACAATTAAATAAAAGTTTTAGATTCTTTGGTTGTGTTGCCACCAACATATACATTTTTCAATGAAGATTTCTGAAACAGTTAGATCAAGAGAAAAGGGTCAAAGCATTTTTAAGACAGGAAGAGTTGATTATTTCTTGCAGTCAGGAGTTTGAAGGATTCTACTCTGGATTTGCTATTAACGTTTTTGTTTCCTGTAAACAATTTATGGCCAAAGTGGGTTAATCAGCATCAGGGAGAAGGTGTTTTGGTGGCATAAAAATTTCATTTGGTTTGAATCATGCATTGTTAATCCAAGCGTGATCATAAGGAAATGCAGTAAAGCATTTTGTGAGATACTGAAGCATCAAGGAAACAAGTGAAAAGCCCTTTGAGAAATTAAATATTCCTTTAGTGTTTTATGTGTGTCAGAAATTTGAGCGCATATCTGTTGATGACATCAAATACAAATAAACAATGTTTAGCTGCAACCATGAAATGCTACTTATTGTGCTTAAGCTAACTACTATTATTGATGCACAACATACACAATCATATCAATTAATTTCAATGTATTCCAACCCTGAAGCAACATGTTTACTGTAGTTGTTGAACTGTATTGTATGTGTGACTGATTTACTGAAATACAAACTGGCAGAAGTGAAAATATAATTCTTGTAACTGCAGCTAACCCAACTTTTCATGTGCAACTCAGCCWTATTGGATTTTGAGGTAATGAATGTCCATTTTTTATGTGTTGGAAACTTTCTGGAGCATTAAAGTTGATTTATTTGGCTTGGAGTTTATACATTTTGACTTTAAAGTACAAATGAGAGGCAGCACCATTAATACAGCGAGCTTCATCATCTGCTTTTGTCATTTAAAATTAATTAGGTAAATAGTAAAACAAGATATTCTTTTATTTTGTTTTTGAAATGACCTTCCTCCTACTTCTTTCAGCTGTTTCCCCTTCAGGGGTTTCCACAATGAGTTATCCTCCTTCATCTCACTCGATCCTCTGTGTCCTCTGTCCTCACTCCTCATTCTAACTCCATCCATACATCTCCTCTGTCTCTTTCCTGTCAGCTGCATTTCTTGTACCTCCTTGTATACTTGTCTTCTTTCTTCAGTCCTCTCTCTGTCCCCTTTCTTCTAGGCCAGAGGTGCCCAAACATTTTCCTCAAGAGGGCCAAAATGAAAATCTATCTGGGGCTGCAGGCCAAATGTGGCAATATAATACATGTAATACAAACACTTTTTAAATTGAAGTCCATTGTTTTTAACGATTAAGCTAACAGCCAGTGTGGTGGCCCACTTTTGTTTTAGTCTGTGCTCTTGGAGAAAGTCTGCCATACTCTCAAGCAGCAAAGGCTCATGGGACATTTCATAAATTGATAAAATATGAGGTTTTGAGGCCTTATAAAGTGTACATATCTACATGTGTGGTTAAATCTAAGCTAAATACATCTTGTTGTTGCATGTATTTCATGTTTGATGTTTGATCCTAATATATCAAAGATAAAGTCAACCCCATGAGAGAAAACTCTGCACTACAGCCTCTTATACTCACTGGACCAATGGATAAATAATGACTTTAGGTGGAAATACTGTTACTTCAACTTCAAATAACTTTATTTAGCCTAAAAGGGCAATTCAGTTCACAGCTCTCTGGTCAACATGACATGACAACAATGCATTCTCATACAATCTTATACAATCATTTCAGCATCAGGAAATAAAAAAAAACTGCTTATGTATAATAAGAAATGATTACTTTCTACATAGTACAACAGGTTACAACATACTAACAACKGCTGGTGGGCCAAATCAAATGGCTTGGAGGGCCAAATTTGGCCCGTGGGCCCCACTTTGGGCTCCTTTGTTCTAGGCTAACCCCTTTGCTCCAGCACTTCACTACTCCACCACCAGGTTTCCTGATCATCTTTTCTCTGTCCAGATGATACCAAGTACCTTCTACATGTCTCTCTCAGTGTTGCTGCAGTAGTCCAGTCACCTGGAAGCTCCTTCTTAATGCCCAGAGACTTTAACAAGTCCTCTGAGCTCCTCACAGCATTCTTCCTTAAACAACGTCTACCACTTCATCTTTTCTTCAAACTTTACTCTTTTCCTATTATTCACCATAAGTCATTCTGTAATCCACCATCTGCTGCTTGATCTACACTCTCCCCTGCTACAAACTCACAGCCCACAGTTTTCCTCTTCTACACAGAATATAGTCTACCTGTGTCCTCCTGCCTCCATACGTCACTCTGTGTTCCTCCCTCTTTTGGAAATATTGACTATCGGCATTCCTTTCTCATGGTAAAATCTACCATCTGTCCTTTCTGGTTCCTTTCCTTAACACCCAACTTGTCCATCACTTCCTCATCTCCTCTGTTTGTCCATTCAGCTCTGCTCTGATCAACATCCTCTCTTCCCTGGGATTACTCTCTATCACTTCATCTAGATCCTGACAGATTTTCTCTTTACCTCTACCTCCAACCTGTGAAGCAGAACCACTGACAGTATCAGACCTTGTCAGACCTTGTACTTCTACTTCAGACACATCACCGTATCTGACACTCTTTTAATCTCTACTGCACTCTTTACAAACTCCTCTTTTAGGACCACCCCTGCTCCAGTTTTCTTTCTGCCTACACCATTGTAAAACAGCTTAAACTCTGCTGCCTCTACCTTCACCTGTCATTGGGCCTCATGCAAGAACATGTTTGTATTCTTATCCTAAATTTCTCTTACTTTTGTTCGTACGAACATGTCACATCAGATTCAACAAACTCTCCTATCTTCAGGAAAAGGATGTAAATGAGCTGCGTAAATTCCACCTGTTCGTATC
>NW_013952721.1:330553-334308 GCF_001266775.1 Austrofundulus limnaeus | reverse complement strand
AATCACTCGTACGCACAACTTAAGAACAAATCTGTGCGTACGAATGGTTCTTGCATGAGGCCCATTGTCCCTATATTTAGAGGGTTGTCCTTAACTTCCCTCTTCTTCCTCTGTCTCCACGTTTTTCTCCTCCTGGTTTTTTGACCAACAGCAGTGGCAGTCATTGTTCACCTTGGCCTGATCCATGGTGTTGTTTGGACAAGCACACATACCTGTTTTCGGAAAAAAAATGTTTTACCTCGATTGTCCATCCTGACACAATCATCATCATTATCTGGGCTTCAGACTGGTAGAATAGATACATTGGCTTGTGCTCCATTTTGACTGTTTAATGACCACCCATTCATTCATTTTCTTGTACCTACCTCATCCAGTTCGAGAATGAGAGGGGTGAAAAGACAGGATTCTGGGTACACCGGCAGAATGCTGGGCCATCACAGAGTCAAAGAGACACACACGACAACCACACACCTAGGTCAATTTAGAATTTCGACTTAATCTAAACACAGTACAATTTCATAACAGCAACATACAGTATGTTGCAAAAAAAACATTGCCAACAAATTGATAAAAAGTTTGTTGTTTAAAGTTGTAAACATAATTAGATTTACAACAACAAACAGAGATATGACAGGTAATTTATATTTTTGATCAGATTTCAATATTATGCATGTATAAATGAAWAAAAAAACGTTTCTGAATATCTGTGTAAACAAATAGTTAAACATATTCTGATTTTGTTTCTCCATGAAGGTAGCAGCAAGGGAGATTAATACAGATGGAAGGAGACAGACTAGAGCCAACAAATAAACACTGTACAACTTGAGCTGTGCAGTAAGTGCAGAACAAACACATAGAGCCCTGGAGCCAGGGATAATTAAGGAAGAGACACACAAAGTTAATGACTTGCCATTATTGACAAGCAATAATGGCATACTAATGGATTGACAGTGAGAGCAATAAAAGTGGAGAGAAGGTGCTCAGTTCATCCCGAGAAGTTCCCTATTAGTCCAGGCCTGTAGCACCACTTTGGAAGGAACTCAGTCTCCAGTTTGTCTCTTATTTTTTGTAAATAATGTTTTTTCTTACCTGATTTGTGAGGTTATTTTTTTTCAGGTTCTTCTGGTGCCATGGTGTTTCCAAACTGAATAAGTGTTGTAATGGTGTCTTCATTCCTCCACTCTGAGGCCTTTCACAGACACTTATTTAAGGAGGTTGTAGGGCACTTTTTTAAACAGAGGCCATTAGATCATTTCATAGTTAGAAATGATCATAAATGTGCTTGCTCAAAGTGGGCTGATGTCACATGTTTATTGGGAAAAAACTGAGGTTTCAAATGCCACTGTAATTGTACAAATCCAACAGGTAAATTTATGCCGTTATACAGACCCAATGTATTTGCTCTAAACTGATTTGTGTTAAACAGTTTTATGAAWGTAGAAAAGATTTTTCATAAATCTCCAGGCTATAAATCTGCTTTTTGAGGTTGTTATTCCAATGGCATTTTCATAGCAGTTCATAGTTTCATAGCATTTCAAAGCATTTACCCAGTTGACCTGTGACCCAGAAGAGCWAGGCTTCGMTATGCACACAAAAATTACAACGTTTATTCAGATAATGTGACTTTTTAAGTTACCAAATATCCTCAGATTTTATTGCACCACTCTTTAGTTATTTGTTTTTCAAACAGTATTTTATTTCTCATTTCACTTCAGTCCAAAATATGTGCATAATTTGATGATTTTAGTCCTTGAATCAAATCAGTTTAAATGATAGTTTGTTCTTCAAAAACTACCTTAACTATTTGATGTGTGACTGTGTAAGAGAGGACCGATCAAAAATTGTGTTGCCTTGTCAAAATCTGTAATGGCCAYCAATTCTGTAAATATATAAACTGGCCACCCCAATCATTTGATAAAACTCTGCTCCTTAGTTTTTATGTTACTTAAAACTACAGTTTCTTCAAATTAGTACTGAAGCCAAGAGTGGGTGTTTTCCASGGGTAATTTTTTTTCATGGTTTTCTCATTGAGCATTTTCTTGAAATAAGTTAGTTTCCCAATGATTTTCTTGAGATAACGAGTTATGGTTTTCCTCTTGTGCATCATTCAGTAAAATGGAGACACCTTTGTCCCTTCAGCTGGTCACTGATAAAGTTTATTATATCAGCAGGTTTACTTAAGTGTAAACTCCTGTTGAGCTGCAGTCGGGCTAGCCGTCTCCTTAAATGACAAGGGTTGAAATGAAAGCCATCTGTACAAGACAAAAAAACTGTAGTTTCAGTTTGTGTTTGATATAGTAAACTTCATCGGTGACCATGGTTTCTGAATGATACACAAGATGAAAACCACAACTCGTTATCTTAAGTCATTAGCACAAGAAAACCATGAAAAAACACTTCAAATGTTTGCTATTCTGAAGGACTTGAATAGTGAACTCATAGCATCTCATCGCATTACACCTATTGTTTGTTTGTTGGTGTAGATTCTCAGTCATCTGGTGCTTAAAAATGAAAAGCAGTTTAGTAGAAATTAACTGGACATCTTTTGATTGTTGAAATGTCCCACCTCTAATAAAACWGAAGCACCATCTTCTCCCATGAACAGTTTATTCAACTCCAGTTCAGGTTCTGTTTTTCAAAATAAAACTACACTTTTTTATGAGTATTCGTTGTTGGTAATTCTTGAAACAAAAACTTGTGGGAAAACTTTAGAGATATGGAAAAGGACTTTGGTACCAGCTCACCACCATCTTGTAAAGATCCATAATGAATAGAAAATGAATAAATGAATATATTGATCAAATTGGTCAAATTCACGTTGATTTGTGTGATTTTCTGCTATGAAACAAGTTTTAATTTCAGAAGCTGCCACTGCACCTCAAGATTGTTTAATACTTATTTTGGGGATTTGTAAAGGAAAACTTCCCTTTTTTTCTGAACTGAAAGCGACTTTTCTGATGCAAAAAAAAAAAAAAAAAAAAAGAACTGGGTTGAAATGTTAGTTTGACAAATCATGTATTTCACTACCAGGCCTTAAGCCTTCACCTGAAAGTAGCACGTTTTTAGTAGAATATTAAACACACCAAACCAGTGTCACCATTCTGGTGATTTATTTTTAAATCTTGTGGCCATGAGATAATATTGTGGTCATTCACATGCAGAAACTGCAGATTGTTTACATTGAAAAGTTAGAATTATTAGTGTTATACTGTATTTTGCAGGTATAAGACCCAGGTGATGACTGTTGTCTTTGTTCAAAAAGCCTTATTTTGTTTTTTTGAAACTCAGCACTCAAAACAAGTTCCTTTCTCACACTGAGTCTTTGCTATGGAAGTAGTTGGAGTTATAACTTTATTTTGTTCCTGAACACAATGTTGCCTGCAGAAACACAGCAACACACACCCAGGGTGTATATTGTCATTTCATATATACCCTAAAATGAATGAACAGTTTATATTCACATACATCAAATATTAGTAGTAAAAAGTGTGGGGGAGGTTTGAACTGTTCAAAACAAAACAATGTATTCAAAATCTGACTCCAGCGATGCTTGTATCACACTGTACACATTGCTCAAAACGATCTTGTGGACATGTTTATCTCATGAATACAAACCACAATTGTGTGGTCATGCAATATTTTTCTTAATCCAATGTCAGAGGGGCACTGTGCTGAACAGTTTAAGTTCTTCACATCCAGTTCTAATTCCTTTTTTTTATTGCCATGAAGAATAAGACAACCAGTCAAGTTGTTGC
>NW_013952721.1:322861-330398 GCF_001266775.1 Austrofundulus limnaeus | reverse complement strand
TCAGTTCTTGTTTAGGAAATCAGTCTCAAAACAAGATCAAAAAGATTTTTTGGCTGGATATAAGATTTTAAAACTTGGGTAGGTGGGCATTTTTTGCAGTGTACACCTGTTCTTATAGTTGTAGTTTCCCCAAAGTTGTTCAAAGCTCTGTCTCTGGTAAGTGTCCAGCAATGCTTTGGTTTTTCCTTGCTGCTTTGGTTAAACAACTCAAGCTGGCAAACCCAGTGTGATTTCAAACATCATGTCAATCAGATGCAAATAAATATAAACAACAGACATTCCCCGCAACACCAACACCAGTGCTCCTCTAAGGCCGTTAGCCTTGTGTACCACTTGTTGCTAAATTTAAAGTGACAAACCTCCTGGTCTGGGACAGGCTTGCTTGCTTCATGACTGAGTTAAACCTTTAAAAAAAGAACGTGTTGTAAAAATGCTTTCTATTCAGCGAAGGAAATAACTGACCTTCGAGAAATCCCAGCTCAGACTTCCTTACCAATGTCGACATTGACTCCCTTTGCCTGAAAGGATTTGGCCTCATGTGAATTAAAATTATTAAAAAATGTGTGTTACAAAGAAGCAATTCCTGCTGCACACTAAGATGATGTGAAGAGCTTGGCACTGTAAACCACAGATGTCGTGAAGCATCCATTGCTTCCTTGTAAGTTTCAACATGTCTAAATGTATGATTAGATACTTCTAATTTATTAAAGGTTTTTCTAACAGTACCAGGAGAAAACCCACACATTAAAGGAGGAAGCATGCAGGGTCCACATGGAGTTTGATCTGACAACCCTCTTGCTGATGAGACAACTCTTCCTGTGCCACCAAGTTAATTTTAAAACTATTGAGCTAACACTTGTAGCTAAGAGTCATTCACAACATATTCTGTTTGACATCTCAGAAAATCATGAGATCATAACACTGTTTTTGAGGTTTGACCAAAACTACTTTTTAATTAACATTTTTAGAACATTTTGCTTATTGTGATATTTCCCTTAGTTATCTGTTTTATGTACATGGCAAAAATTAGTTACAATTTGTTTTTTTCTTCTTAATTTTTATATAGCTTACCTGTTAAAGTTGTATCAAATCTTTTTATTTATTTGCTAATTTAGCAGGTTAATCTGTGGGCAGGTCTTCGTGAGATTGTCTTTAGGACTGCAGGGTTGTCTTTCGTCTGCCTGAAAAAACAAAACAAAACAAAACAAAACAAAAATGAAACAATGGGAGCAGTTCCTCTGTCCTTCCAGATCAACTCTGACCTCTGAGCACGCCTGTATGTTTACAGTTCAGATTTTTCTGGGTCAATGGGTCAGCTGACTGCAGTTAACTCATGAGACTGTTACTGTGTTCATCCAGCAGGTGGCAGAAAACCTGCTGGACAAAACAAAACAAAATAATAACACATAAAATGTGAGGGCAGTTCTGAGATATTTAACTTAAATTACTTTAAACATTTTATTTTATTTGCATATACAACCAAACAATGTAACATTGTTCAAATTATGATTTTGGAAATGATAAGATTTAATTTTATTTTTATTTTATTATTTCTAACATATATTCAGCTTAATTTAAGTTAAACATCAAATATTCTGCTGACTCATAGTTCTGTACATCTTTTCTTGAATTTTCATGTATCAAGGTAATTATAAAACATGTTTACTACCATGCAGATAATCACTACTTAAAATAAAAACAATATTTTTTTCTTATTTTCTTTAGTTCGAAATTTATTTTTAGTTTCTAATAAAACATTTCTATGAAAGCACACACTATAGTATATATTCATGTAGATTATAATRTTGTTATAGTAGAGAACTTACTGTTTTCTCACAATGAACATACAGCAGAGATGTGTGAGAAGAAAAGAACCGACTCAAAAACATTTTTCCATCTCATTTTATAAATAAACAATAACTTCAGTCTGTAGATTTTTCTTTGTCTTGTACAAAAATATTTGCTCACTGAAGAATTGTTCACTTCTCAAGGATTGATGATCTAAAGTATACTATAAAAAATAAAAAAAGGAAGAATGAGTGAGAGAAATGCGAGAAGCTGAGTGAAACGATGGAGTGAAAAGAGAAAGGGAGGGGATTTACTGTAGTAAAGGGAAGAGAGGAAGGACAGAGAAGAAGGGTGTTAAAGGTTACTCTCATTTTTTATCCATTACTGTTCAGGGTCACTTTCTGGGCCACGGCTCTGTGTGTATGTGTGTGTGTCTTTGTATTAGGCACCTTGTAAGGTCCTTTTTTTWAAAACACAGTGCCTTGTGAGGACCCATTGCTCCTTACAGGGCCCCCGTAAGTTCAAATGCCATTTTTGGATGTGAGGTTGGGGGGTGGGGTGTTAAGTTTAGGGTTAGGTGTAGGGTAAATGTCTGAGATAGGTTATAGAAATGGCTGGATAAAAATAATAATTGGAAGTCAATGCAAAATCCTTGTAAAAATGGAAAAACATGATTTGAGTTTTTCTGTGAAAGAGAGAAACAGCAACTTGACCAGCTTAGACTGTTTTAAACAAAAATGCAACTCGTCTCTGCTGATCTCGGTGCAAAAGAAGGAAAAGAGGAGAAGAAGAAATAGTGAAGACCTCCACGAGGCAGAACAGTGGCTGCTCTTCACAGCTCTGGTGTTTCAGTTTCCATGACAGGAGAAAACAATGGGGGGAGGCATTTGTATTTGACCGCAGGCTGACCCCCCCTCCCTGTTACCCTCTCACCTCTCCTTCACCTCCCTCTCATCATTTTTCATCTTGGACACTGCAGGCCTCACGTACACTTACTTATACACACAGACACACACTCACACTCTTTCTCTCTCTCACTCTCAGACACACACCCTAGTTTGTCCTAAGAGTGACCTTTGGTCTGCTCAGCAGGAATGTTGAAGAAATGCCATAGACACACACACATGCACACACAAAAGACACATACCAGAATCAAGGACAAAGACAGTAGTGAGACAGAGAAATCTGAAATAAAGCTTTAGTTAAAAAAAATATAGAAACTCGATGTTCATTTAATCACTCTCAGGAGTTTGGAAAGCCAGAAGTGTCATATTCAGTTGCTGGGAAGAAACACTCACACAATAACACAGGGTGATATATGGGGAGAAACACACAGTGAGATCAATGTATACACACACTCACAATCAAAGACTTGAGGTAGACACACACACAGACTCTGAGGTGTTTATGTGATGCAGATGTTGGGCCGGAAAGGAGTTGCATTCAGCGACACAAACACTACTGACACATGAGCCATGTGGTCGGCTGAGTAGTGTTTATCAGAATCTTATTCCAAAATGCTGGAGTAGAAATCAGTAGAAACGGACATGTCTTATGCACACACACACACACATACACACACCCAGACACACATTTGTTCTTCTATCCTTGTAGAGACTTTTCATTGACTTCCATTTATTCACCGGCCATTTCTGCAGCCTAACCCTGACCCTGTACTGTAAAGCTAACCACCCCAGTATACCTGACCCTAGACCAGAGGTGCCCAAAGTGGGGCCCGCGGGCCAAAATTGGCACGCTAAAGCCATTTCATTTGGCCCACCAGCAGTTGTCCTGGTTACTAGATTGTAATTATGTTAAGATTAAATATAAAATACAAGTAACTACAAGAGAAATTTAGATTGATTTAAGTCCATATCTAGATTTACACACCTTATAAGATCACATATACTCAAATTTTAAATTATGAAAAGTCCCATGAGCCTTTGTTGCCTGGGCATAAGTTGAATTTTCTCCACGTCCATGGGCTGAAAGAAAAAAATGTGGGCAACCACACTGGCTGCTAGCTTAATCATAAAAAATAAAACAACTTTACTTAAGAAGTATTTGCATGTCTTATATTATTGCATTTGGCCCACGGCCCTCAGATTGATTTTAATTTTGGCCCTCTCAGGGAAAATGTTTGGGCACCCCTGCCCTAGACCTAACCTAAACTCAAATCACACTTTAGTCCTAAAGCAAACCCCTGACCCGCCAACAGTATATCCTCCAATAGGGGCTGAGCTTTTGTCCCCATAAGGAACAGGGCGTCCTCACCAGGCTGTGTACTGGAAAAAAATGGTCAAAAATTGTCCCTACCAGTTAACAAAAACATGTACACACACACACACACACACACACACACACACACACACACACACNACACACACACACACACACACACACACACACACACACACACACACACACCAGAAAATAATTATAACATTTACCCACATCTTTAAATCGATGTCAAAGGACAACATATTTCTAGCAAGCCATTTTGACTTTAGTAACATCTATGGTAAATTATAAAAGAGACAAACAATTAAAAGTAATCCGTAAAACCCTCAACAAAAGCCCCTTTCATAAATAGTTTCATTTTATGCTTGCAAAGACGAGTCACTCTTTAAAGCACCACAACAACTGAGCCATCCTTCTCATGAACATGTGGGTTTCTCTCTGAGATGTAACTGTTGGAACCACATTCAAAACTATTGCTGAAATTGTATTTAAGTGTCATAAAGATTAAATTTCTTATTTTTTATATTAAACTCATAGGTCGTATTTGTGTATTTGCATCACTGAAATCAAATCAGGCACCTGTGTTGATCAGTTTGGCAGGTGATGAAGGATGCTCCTCATTATTTAGCTGACCACCATTGTCAAGGAATATGGTAAAGAAAAAGGATCTCTGCTGATGAAAAATGTGAAATATTTGAACACCTTGGACAAAATCTTTGATTTTTCATGAAAACTTAAGCTTGATCTTTGTTGAGGAAAATTTGTGGCTTCATAGCACACACAGGGGATGTGCAGATAACGGCACAATGAGGAAGGTTTCTGTCAGACAAATGCATCAGATTATAAGAGAAGATGCTAAAATGGCATCACAAAGCAGCAAACAAGCATTTGAAGCTTCTAGTGACTCTGGAGTTACACAAACATCAAGGTGCAGGATCCTCCAGAGGCTTGCAGTTATGCATAAACCTTCTATTCATCCACCCCTAACCAATGCTCACAAGCAGCTGCAGTCGGCCCATAATATCTTTGCATATGGGCATAAAAGAAGAAAAACTCATGATGTGGCCTCCATCCTCCCCTGATCTCAACCCTTTTWGAGAACCTCTGGGGCATCCTCAAGCAAAAGAACTATAAGGGTGGGAGGGATTTCAGTAAATATGGCCTACTGCTGAAAATTCAACAAATGTAAAATGTTTTGAAACTCTGTAGTGTGTAGTTTGGGACAGTCCTTTTAAAATCCTGTTATGATTGTGAAGTTTTTTCAATAATATTTGAATTATACTTTTATATCTGATAACTTGAAAATTATACTGATGGTCAACTCTTTAAGAACAAATTTATTAATTTGTGAATAAAACTCAGTTGTGTCGATGTGGTATCCAACACAGCAAATATGTGCGTCAGACATGTATTGTTCTAAATTCCATGGTTGGCTGGTCACACAGTCTGCTATCACTACATGACACCATCACGCTATAATGCCTCAAGCTTTTGCATACAGCATATTGACCACAACAGTTCTGCTACTCTTTGGCAGCTCAGAGGCATAACTGTGGGGGGTTGACTTCAACTCCCCGTGCTGCCTTGGTATTTTTATAAATTACTTTGAGACAGACAGAAGGCATCTCAGGCCGAGCTTGAATGTGTTTTATGTTGGGAGCCAAAACGATACAGTCTAATCCTAACCAGGTGTACTGTATTTTGCAATCCCAACCAGTCATGTCAAAACTAAGAGTATGGGATCTTAAGTGAGCATGGAGTAAAAAAAAGAAAAAAGAAATGATTGAAAAGGTGGTGGATAATGGAAAACATTCTTTGCATCTGGTTTCCAAATCAAGCCTGTAGTATGCATGCCTTTAGACCTTGGTCTTGTTGCATATTCATTGCATCAACCTTTCTGCCTCTACRTCTTGCATTTGCTTCTCTCTATCAGCATTATTTTTCAATTCATGCACAATTTAGAGTTGAAAAACAATCTAACAAGCTTGCTACTTAACTGTTGAAAGAAACTAGACTACATGCATGTATGTTTGAGGAGAACATATCATTTAAAGTCTTGGATCAAACCAATATTCATAACAGAAACCATGATACGTTAACCACTGCACAMGTAACTTCACTGCTTCAAAATCAGAGGGTTAAGTGAGGCATAGCTTAATGACAGTAAAAAATCAAAAGCTTCAAATTCTGTATGTACAGTATATTTACTTAGCACAAAAAGTAAAGAAAATTGTGTTTGAATCTGGAAGTAGTCTGAAAAATTGTGTGGACAAGAGTTGTCACGGTGGAGTGTAGAGTTCGGTCTAAGACTGTGGAAATATGGGATTGCCACCAGACCCTCAAAACAAGAGCCAACAGCAAAATAAGCTGTTTGGCAACGAGGATGTGGCAATTTTTTACAATGTGCAACACATATGAGTAAATGAATGGGTGAATGAGGGCACAGATTGTAGTGTAAAGCACTTTGAGTGTCCTGGATGGATAGAAAAGCGCTATACAGTCCATTTACCATTTATATATACTCAGCTCTACTACTCATCCCACAAATGCTTGTTCCTTACAAATGTGGCACCATTTAAAGGGGAAATCAAGAGGCGTCCTAACATTTTCAAGCAAGTTGCTGTTTTTTAGCAAATCAGTTGATTTTGCAAAAATTGGTGATTTTATCTCATAAATAGAGAATATCTCAGCATGTAAATTGTTGTTTTTTTTCTGAAGATTACAGACTGGGTAAACTAAACCCATTGTATGTGAAATTGTAATTAAATGATTATATTTATAGATAACTACACAGTTAGGCCTACTTCACACTAGTGACTCACAGAAAGGAAGTTGAAGGTTCAACTCCTGCTTAGGGCTTTTCTATATGGAGTTTACATGTTTCCCATCTTGCATGCATAGTTTACTTAGGTTCAACAGCTTTCTCCCACAATACATAAACATGTATTTTAGGATAACTGCTACTCCAAATTGTCACTAGGTGTGACTGTGAATTATTTCCTGTGATGGAGTAATTTGCCCTATTAACCACTGGAAATACACACCAGTTCCACACAAACTTAAACAGGAACAAACGGTTAAAGAAAATAGATGAAAATGGATAGATGATTGTAACAAAAGTAGCTTTTTACAAAAAGTAGGATGCTTTCAAACATTTAGTAATAGCAGTGTTCTAACAACAAGTAACATGTAATGCTTACTTTAGGTAAAAAACATGAGTAACACAAAGCATTGCATAGGCTCGAACTGTTTTAACAGAATCACTGGACCCAATATAAAAACTTCATTCATGTATACCAGTGTCTGCATGTCTCTGTGTGTTACCATGACAACTTCAGCTCCACATTTCCCTACAAAGCAGTAGGAATCCTCAGACTGTCATTCATCTTTCTGCAGCCAGTTAGCATGTGTGTTTGTGTTGCTGACCTCCTCATGAACCACCCTTTGAAAGTGATGCCATCATCCCTCTGCGGCACACCGTACACACACACACACACACACACACACA
>NW_013952721.1:317764-322779 GCF_001266775.1 Austrofundulus limnaeus | reverse complement strand
ACACACACACACACACACACACACGACACGCGCGCGTACACACACACACACACACACACACACAATCACACTCACATGTGCTATAAAACATACAGTATGTATGAACATGATGACATACACGCACAGCAGTGGTGTGAAGGTGATCTGTGTTTAATGTTTCCCAGTTCCTTTCATTCTGCTGCCTGCTGCACAGATGGAAGAAACAGATGGTGCATGTGCCAAAAAGAAAAAAGAAAGAAAGAAAGTTTCATGGCTACACACAGTGCATGCAGAGACATGTGCATATGGTCAGAAGTGGAAAGAAAATCTACTCAAATAAAAGCACAGTTGTTCTGATGAAAATGTACTTACTTAAAGCTACCAGTGTAAAAAATCTACTCAAGTAAAATAAAATGCACAAATAAATACAGTGCTCAATTTGTTTGATGGCAACACATTTATTTTTATTTTTATTTTTTTTAATGAATGTCTAACATTCACTGACAGAATGCATATCGCCAGCCTTTCATGCCAGAGTTTTGTGCTAAAACCATATGAAGAAGAGATGGTACAGAGTTATAGGTGTCTTAATCAAACTTTATAAATGGCTTCATGAGCAATCTCATACGATATTGATAGATATTGTAAAATGTGTTCCTGGTCAGTGCACTCTTTGCAAATGACTGTCAGCTACTACCRCATCAAACTTTAGCTCAATTTCTTCAAATGCTACTAAGTTAGTTTTGTATATGATTTTGATTACCTGTGGCAGCCACACTGAATTTTTTTGACACTAATCAAAAGATGTACAGTATGCAATATGTTGTGCAATATGTAGCAGCTATAAATTTGTGTTAGCTATGATGCTCAGATAAAGATTTTAAGCTATTTTTTTCTGAAACTGAGTTCTGTTAATTTTTGTGCATACAAATATCCAGTTTCTCATACTTTGCTAACAAATAAACAGCTGATTTTAATAGTTAATAGCAATGCCCTGTCACAATGTAGTGTTCAACATAACTTCTATTGATGTGCGTGAAAAAAAAAGATAAACACTCTGGTTTAAGTCTGAAAACATAGGTGCAATTTTGAATATCAGTGTACTGGTATATGATTACATAAGTTGTTGTATCAGCTAATATTTTTGCCCATGCCCAAACTTTTCAGTGTATGTCAATGTGTATGGCGTTACATTTGTGCCATCGGCTCGAGCGAGCAGTAACACTGATTTGAGAGCAGATATTAATACTATGAACAAACAATAATTTGAACCATGTGCATTCAAATCACACATATGCTCATGCGACTTCCTCCCTGTATGCTCAACTCTCTTCCTGCTTGTGCTCGACTCCCTCCCTCCCTCTTTCCTGTCAACTTTGTCTGTGTCCAAAACGGTGGGGCAGGTCCTCCGAAGGCCGAATTCTTTGGCCGCATACGTCACACCTCTGTGACGGAGGCCTCCAAAACTGAAGACTCCTCTGATGCGGCCGACAAATGCATCCTTCCTTTGGCCCGAATTGAAGGACTGGTCTGATGGATCCTTCCCGGCCCACCATATCCCATACTGCATTGCGGCCCGACCGGAGATTTTTTAATGCTGGTTATGGCAGACGAAGCAATAGAAAAGAATATGTTTTAAATAAAAACATGGCGGTATAAAAAATTCCAGTGGTTGTCATTTCATTACTTTTATCATTTGTATAGACATGATTTTAAATATTAATTTTGTCAGAAAAAAAAGCCAAATAAACATGCACCTATGGTGGGACAATTATTTTATTTTTTTTCAAGTATTACCTTTAAGTTTTTTTATTGTTTTGTGATATTAATAATGCTAATATTTAGATATTTTTCTAATTTTGATCTAAGTTTGCTTCTGTTTAGCATCGTCACGGTTGCGAGGCGACAGCACGTACGCCAGGGTAAGGACTGGAGGCTAGACCGTCCAAATTCACAGACACTTTTTCTGGTCTTCCTGGTCTACCAAGGACCCGGCCCACCTCGACTAGGTAGGCTGGCTCCTCCGGAGGACCCGGTCTGTCGTTTAAGACCCAGCCTTTACTTCTGCTCACGCGGCTCCTTCCCTCCCTCTTCTGAACTTCCCCTCTGCTCGCTCGCAGCTGTCTCTGCGCTCGYAACCCAAGTTGTATGTAAATGAACCACATCACCAGCCAATCACAGACAGGGTTTTTCTCATCCAATCAAAGCACTTATTCTACCTGGATTAAGATATGCATTGCCTAAAATACACTTTGTATGCTTAACTAAATATTCTGGCCTACAAAATATATAAAATATATCATATTATTATCTTTTGCTGATTTAATGGACCTGCGAAGATTTTGTCACTTGAGCCTCTTGGTTTAGTAGATTTGCAATAAGTGCTTTGATTGGATGAAAAAAGCCTGTCTGTGATTGGCTGGTGATGTGGTTCATTTACATACAACTTGGGTTGCGAGCGCAGAGACAGCTGCGAGCGAGCAGAGGGTAAGTTGAGAGGAGGGAGGGAGTCGAGCACAAGCAGGAAGAAAGTTGAGCAAGCAGGGAGGAAGTCGCATGAGCATGTGTGTGATTTGAACACACACGGTTCAAATTATTGTTTGTTCATATTGATATCTGCTCTCCAATCAGTGTTACTGCTCGCTCAAGCCGATGGCACAAATGTAACGTCATAAATGTGTTGTTCATAAGATAATGCACAAGTGGATGGATAAATAACCCATATGAGCCGGGGGGGGGGGGGGGGGCTTGTAAGTGGTCCCATTACTCTCCCCAAAAAGACATTGATCTTTATTCAAATCTTCAGTCCCTCAGATGAAGGGCACAAGGTTAGAAACACTCAGTGTTCTGAGCTTCTTGGGATCCATGAAAGACTGCCCAAGAATTGTTTTCCTTTGACTACTCAGAGCCAGGCAGTGGCCTAAGTATTGCAAAGAAGTATCTAATTCAATGCCACGGGCATCACACAGACCATTGTCATGGAGTCCCATCACCATTTTGTGGCAATTGAGCAGATTGTGCCCAGTTAGGACTCCAACCAGTGTGCTTGAGAGTTTTCCTTGTCAGGGCAGTGATAGTTTTCTCAAACCTAAGATTTGGGCCATTATCAGTTCCAGTGCCTGTTTACAGTCTGTCAGCTCCCTCCAGCGGATTGTGTTGATGTCTAATCCAGGCCTGTAGGGCAGTCCTACAGACTGTTGTTGAGATACCTACAACAGGCTCTGGTCCTTTGAAGTGGGCCTGACTACCAGTTTTTACAAGGTAGTCAGCTCTCTTGTTACCATTAATGCCAGTATGTTCTGGTACCCATTTAACAGAAACACTGTTATCTCTCCCCAGTTGTTTGACAGTAATGATGTAAAGTGTGGCCCTTGGAGAGCTCTTATAGCAGCTTGGCTATCTGTTAGGATGAATATTTCCTTCTGTGTACACTGAAGGTCTTTGAGAGATGCCACACACTCATGGATTGCATATACCTCAACTTGAGATACAGTTGCAAAACAACCTAGTGGATATTTATAAGCCACATAAGATCAGCACCCCTGCAACTACTGAGCCCTTCAGAAGGAATCTATCTGTAAAACAGCTGAAATGATTGGGAGACATGTCCATCATAGAGAAGTTACTCTAGGCAGATCTGTAATCAATATCTGAGTTAAAACTTGGCTCAAAATTACATTTTTGACCATTCTGTCTCCTGGTCCTGCAGAACAGCAGCAACTGCCCAGTCTCAGATTGTAGTGTGCTGTAAGTCAGATACCAGACTGGCATGGCCTTACAGCACTGGATGCAGCCTATATAAATCTAGTGGAGTCAGGTCCAGTAGGACTTCCATGGCTGCCGTGGGTGTTGTTCTGATTAAACCTGTGATGTGCAGGCAGACCATTTGTTGTACATGGGTGAGCATCACTCTTGCCACCTCAACTTGGACTCGAACCCACCACACTAAAGCAGCATGGGGCGAACTATGGCTGTGTAGATTCATCTGATAACCTTTGGGGTAACACCCCAATGACTACCAGCAATTCTACGGCACTGGTGCAGGCACGTTGCTACCTTCTTACACTTTTCATTTATRTGTCTTTTCCAGTTAAGCTACCTGTCTAGACACCCAAAAATTTAAAGGGACAACATTATGTGTTTCTTGACCATTTATTTAATTTATACCATAATAAAGTAACTATGTCACCTTCTTTGTAAAATGCTGTTTACATGTTTAAACAGAAAAAATAAACTTGACTTCATATCATATCCATTTCTTAATGCCTTGAAATTGGTCTCTGTCTCTTTAAGAACCGCCTTCCGATTCTGTCACGCCCATTTCTACACATCATCAAAACAGCTTCTCTCTATAGGACTCTGCTGTTTACAACCTAGGGTGTCATGGCGTACTTTGTTGTAATGCTAATAAAAAAAGAAGCAACATTATACAATATTCGTTTTGGAAACTTGCATCTCAGGGTACATATGTACCTTTCCATGGGACCGGAAAGTACATTTTCTGACAAACCGGAGCGATTACAGAGACTATGTTTCAGCTGGTAAGATTATTTCAGTCATTCTCACACAAGCACACATGTACTGATCATAATAAGTTATAAATCTTTGCACATAGACCAAACAACGTGAACAAATCAACATAAATTGTTTTTCGGCTTACCTGGGCAGACCACAATGGTGTTTGTGTCCTTCTGAGTGCTGGAGTTGCATGGTATTTTATTGATAATCTTGTTATTAGTTCACTATTAAATTCCATTTTGTTCAGAAAGTTGTCATGTGTAAAGTGGCTCGCATATCTAACTTTTTGTCGGAAGGTTACTTCCAAAAATGAAGTCCAACAATTTTATAAACGTGCCATCCTTGTGAAGATTGAAAAGAAGGTAGTCTCCTTGGCATCCAGAAATCAATTTCCTCAAAGGTATTTTTAATCCTAAAAGGGCTGGACTGAGAAGTAGTTTTAGGAGCTCAGCAGATGCTGTTGTCACCAGGTGTTTGCTTGTTGTTGCTGTTAATAGCCTGAAGGGTCAGGGGTGGGG
>NW_013952721.1:311888-316668 GCF_001266775.1 Austrofundulus limnaeus | reverse complement strand
TGTGTGTGTGTGTGTGTGTGTGTGTGTGTGTGTGTGTGTGGGAGGTGGGGGGGAATGCTGTGATACAGAACCTTGGTGTAGTTTCTTGCCACCTGATAATACATTTCCTCAAAGGTATTTTTAATCCTAAAAGGGCTGGACTGAGAAGTAGTTTTAGGAGCTCAGCAGATGCTGTTGTCACCAGGTGTTTGCTTGTTGTTGCTGTTAATAGCCTGAAGGGTCAGGGGTGGGGGTCGCTCAGTGATAAGGAAGCTCAGCTTGGAGACACAGCCCAGAGGAGGAGCCGATCCCAAAAGGCAGTTCTAAGCCCAACCGGCTGTTTTTGCTCCCCTGCCTGGTTGCCTCTGAACATTACTGGATTTCTCAAACACGCATGAATGAGTTTAAGCAGAGAGTTGTACACCCTTCAACTTTGGAGGTGAGTAATCCTTCCTTGACTTCTTATGAGTGAAAAGAACCAATTCTGGCTTGTTTGGATTGACAGAAAGTTCTGGCTCCCGGCACCATCTGGATATTATGTTTAGTCCCCTCTGCATTAGGTTACATATAGTACCAAGACAGAAGCCTTCTATACGTATGACCAAGTCATCTGCATACCCTTGCGTATGGAGTCCAGATCCATTCAACTCACTTAGTAGGCTGTTGACAACCAGAGCCAACACAGAGGCAAGATTACTCCTCCCTGTGGACAGCCCTGTCTGAAGCTAACGATTATCGAACAGTCCCCCAGAGTTGAAGATGCTTTCCTTGTCCGAAGCATGAAAATTAGCCAATTTGTAGTTGTCTTATCCACACCTTTGCTGGCAAGTGCTCTAGCTTCTACAGGCACATTTTCAAATGCCTCCTGTATGTCCAAGAAGCAGCCAAGTGCATATTGTCCACGTACGTGCCAGGCTGCGTTCTGTTCTCAAAACAACATCATGTAAGGCTGTTTCTGTAGAAAGACCTGTCTGACATGCATGCTGTTTAGGACCTAAARATGATAGCATTAAAATACCATATCTTATGTGTTTATCTATTGACCTCTCAATTCCCTTCGGCAAGAAATAGATGGATCTGATGGATCTATATGTTGGCTTTCCAGATTTGGGCAGAAAGACAACATTTGCTGTTTTCCACCCAGCTGGTACATTTGCTAGACAAGCAACATATATTCTAGTTATTGTGTCCAGAAGCAATTCTAGTCCTCTTTGGAGAAGAGCTGGAAAAATACCATCTGGACCACAAGCCTTGAATGGGTCAAACATTTTAATTCCCCATTTTACTTTGCATTTAGTAATAATAGTTGCAGCTTGGCTGAAGTTGTACCCTGTTGGATTTGAGTTAGCGACTGTGACGCAATGCACATCTTAAATGTCAGCATTGGCTGATATTTTTTCACATTTTCTGCCTGTACAAAACTATTGACATTGTCGTACAACTGTCTTCATGTATCAGCAAACTAGTACCTTATTCAATATTTACACCATCCTTATGCAACTTAAAGCAGCTTGTTTGAAATTTTCTCATATGTTTATTGCTACATGTGACAGTGTGACAGTCATCCTACAACAATGCGCTCCAACGTGCTCTCCATAAGGTTGCCATAAACTACACTAGCTTTGTAGATAAGATCTGCAAAAGTAAAATAATAATAATAAYAAAAATAAATAAAAACACTGTCATAAACTCATATAAATCAGGGACAGATTAGGAATAAGTTACTTGTTCGTTCAACTCATTAGCAATACAATATAAATTACAAGAAAGACTTCCACTTGAATTTTATTTTTCATCTTCAGCATATGTTAGCATGTTGGACAAAATTTACATACACTGACATAAGTATTTAAAAACATTTTAGCATAACAGGACCTTAAGGTTGATTGGCAATACCAGCCATGTCAAATGGTGTTGTTTCCAAAGGTTAATCAGTTGTAAATATGCAGAAACAAATGGGCTTCCAGATTTTTTATTACAAAAGGTAATGAGTTGGATTTTTATCAGTACAAAGATGTAATTAACCATTGCAATCTAGATTTAATGTCAAAATCAGTATTCGGCTGTACAAACAATCCAGTGGTATTGCATTCCTGTTCATTTGTGAACCAGTACAAATTTATCAATCTTTACATGCTTTCTGTACATGGTAARTGCATGGGTGCAAAACAATCTGTACAACATGTAAATCATTGTGGACAAAATTATTATTAATTGTTTTTCATTGTGGACAAAATGATAATAACCAGATACAAAATGACAACCACGAGGTGCAAAAGGAAGGTACAATTTGAAAGAGGTACAATTTGACTAGTAACCTTCTGGTCTTAGACCCCCCAAAAGACTTACAAACATGTATTTGTTTAATGGGGTGTAGCATTTATATGAAGTATTTTGTGAAAGAGGAACAAGTTATTGAGGTCAGACCTACTCTGATTGCTTGGTTTCCTCAACAGTGGTAGCAGAGAATTATTCATGTGCAGGGGTACTGAGTAGAGAACTTGTTTGTACTTTGTAGAGCTCAAAAACACTAAAAAAAACTTACTGTACTTGTAGACTGTAGAGGGTTATTATGTATTTTTCAGGCACATAATTTAGGCACAATTTTACAATACATTTTAATAACTGTTAACTTTGTTATGAAAATGCTGTGTATATCAAAAATAAAATTGACTTAGCTTCATGGCCTACCTTGAAATTGGCCTTTGTCCCTTTAAGAACCTCCCACCATTTCAGACACTCCCACTTCATTATGTCTTCACAACAATACTTCAGGGGAAGGGTGTTCTGTTGGGTGGGAGCTCCGCTGCAGACTGAGCTCCAGGGAGGAGCTTTGTGTAAATCGGTGGTGCTTTGTACCAGCAAGTGTTTAGGCTGCTCCACATGGCCAACACAGGAGATTCAAGGATTTATCAAACATGCATGAATGAATCAAATCAACACTCTGGGTATGTTTTTGATGAGGGAATGACATTAYAACATGATAAAAAGCMAAATTTAAAAGTTGATTTTGAATAAGAATGAATGTTAACGTTTTACCCTGCTCCATGCTTGCGATTTAAATTAAAAAAATTTCCATGGCTAAAATTTACCATTGAAATAAAATAATTGTGTCTCTTTTGTGTCAGTTTTGCTGGTCCTAAGGCCAAAATAAAAAGGAGGATTTGAAACTGTGTTAGTAAAAGAAGGAAAATTATATTATTACAGGTCCCAAGAATGGTGACTTAGCAATAAATATAACCAACCTGTAAACGGGCAAATAAAGACGGAGATGACATAGGTTGCGGGTGTGTCATCTGAAGCACATCTCTTTATATTGACAGCAATATCAAAATATCTGTATGATACATTTCTTTTTTTCTTCTTCCTCTGGACAGGTTCTTCAGAGGACTTTCTTATTTTTCTTTTAAATTTTTCTACCAGGATTTCTGAGATGTGTCAGGACTTTTTAATCTAAGGTYGTATTCACACAGGAAAGTCCTTTGCTTCGCTTGTTTGGTCTGGACCAAAAGTGGACTTTATTTTTTTCATTTGGTGCAGTTTGCATTCACATTGTGCTTTTTTGAAAACAAACTATAACTTGTAAACAAAGCCACGAGGGTGACGATCATTGCTCCCACTGGACAGAAAGGATGGGGGTGGGACTGAGTGCACAGACCAGGAAAAAACATGGAAGTGCTGCTTCTTCGGTTCTGACGCGCACATTTGTGCTAATGGTAGCTACAACTGCAATAGCATTTAAAATGTCAAAAGCAGCTAATTTAATGGTGGTTTCGCGATGATATTCTAATTTTAGAACGGCATCAGTAAACGTGTCCCACAACCCAAAGGAGACAAGGTGCTCTGCGTGTTCTGACCCACTACATGCTGCCAGCAGAGCTGCTAAAGGGAGACAACGAAACAGGCATGATTTCAGTTTATTTAGCTTAGCAACGGTGGCCCATGGCGTGAAGTCCAAAAAGGTGCATGTTTTATGTAGCTGGTTTGGTTCGAGTCCGGTCTGTATTCACACCAGAAGCAAACTGAAGCGAACTGCACACGAACGAGYGAACTGTTGGTTTGGAAGCGGACCGAGACCACCTCAAAAAGCAGATCTSGGTCCGGTTGTTTGATACGCACCAGAGTTTGCATGAGTGTATTCACACCTGCACAAAAAGTCTGGACCAACACTGGAAATGAACTCTGGTTCATTTAAAGCGGAAATGTGTCAGGTGTAAATACGGGCTAAGTTTTGTCCATAAGAAGTTTAAAATAAAAATTAAACAGGTGATCAAACAGAACYAAAACATGGGTCAAAAACACTATAACAATGATGGACTGTTTATACAGTACTTACCTGTAAATAGGCAATAAAGACAGAAATGACAGGTAGCTGGTGATCAGCTCCTCATCTGAAGCTCATGTGAAGGCAGAGCGGCGGCCAAGGGCATAACTTTAGGTCTAACATTGGGAGGGGGGTTATGCTCTCTGTCCATTTATTTATTGAATAAATTACTTTTGTAAAATGATTCAGGATATTTTAGGGTTAAATATATTTTAATGCTTTTACTGTGATTTACTTAACTTTCCTGTTTTCTCTGTATTTATTCTGCTCCTTTTCAGTTCCACATTAGTTCAACAAGTAAGAAAAAAACTTACTATTTTTCTGCATTTATTTTCCAGCAGTAACACACATTTTACATTTTTAAGATTTACTATATAACATAACTTAATTTCACAAATTTCAAAGAGTGTGTATTTACATGGGTGGGGTTTGCATTAAAACACGCAGCAATTTTACTAAAATGTAAAAGAATAAAGA
>NW_013952721.1:304832-311757 GCF_001266775.1 Austrofundulus limnaeus | reverse complement strand
ATTATTGGGGGGTGGGGGTTATAACCCCCTAAACCCCCGTGTAAATTACGCGGGTGGCGGCGGCATGCCCCCTCAGCGGAACAGATTTAACAGTCCTTCTGTGTCACACGCTTACAGGCACTAGTCCGTCTCAGGATCCAAAATCACTTTTCTAATAAAATAAACATGAAAAAAACCTGCAATAAACAGAGCTATGTGGTCACCTTATTTTGGGTGTGCCACAATATAAATAAAACAAAGAACAACAGAAGGAACTTTATTTTTTGTTCTAAATATATTTTGGCTGGTGTAAATGACGTATAGTCTCTCAAGACATTATTCCTTTCTGGCTAGCAAATTAGGTTATTTTGTGACTTCTAGTTGCTTTTGCAACAGCCTTTAGATACTTGTCTTACTGATGAATTTGGATTCAGTGTATTTGTAAATTGTGAGAGGAGGTATTTGTAATTCTCAACCACTCTTGAATGACAATTGGGTGTGTACGATAATTTTCCTCAAAATACAATAATTTTGAGCTGCTGATACGATAATTCAACATTTCCCATCTGGTAACACTGCTACTTTCTTCATAGCTGACTTATGCTTTCATTTTCACATATTCTCATAGTCTTGTGTGACAAAAAATCTGCTGACACCCTGCCTTGTGCATTGCCCCCAGACAGAAGTTTTACAGACCTGTTGTGTTTCACAGTGTGTGATTTGTCAGAACCAGCTGCGTGTTTTTCTGCATGTCATTTTTCTGAAAATTGTCCGCTCCCAGAACCTGGCTGCTAAATTAGCTTAATGGAATGTGCAACTAATGTAACTTCTATCTCAACAGTTAACAAGAAAAAAAAAAGAGTTTGCGCCAACTCCTCATCRAGCCTCACTTCAAATGTCAGATACACAATTGAGTGAAAAGAAAAAAACTATTTTCTGTCTTGCTGTCAGTATTGTTGTTCATTTCCCTGGCTATGCGTGACGTGTGCTACATTGGGATTGCTGTGGGAGGATTATGGTGATTTGCCCCCTGCATCTTCTATGCGAGTACAAACGCAGTGAGTAAAAGACATCTGATGTGGCATAATCACTGATCTGCTGTCTCACGTTTTGTGGAAGTGTAAAAACCTCTGCCTGCTCCATCCAAACAGCTGAAATCATTTGTCATTGTTGCAGTTGCATGAAGAAAATCMCATCATTCTGTTCGCACTTTCAAATCTTCTGCTCACAACCTGCAGTGAGAACTTCTCACCCCTTTCCACACAAGGACTTACTGTGTTACTGGTCACAAGTTTGTGGCCGTGTTTGTTTGTGCTGAAAGCATTCAGGCACTACATTTTGTACACCCCCTCCTAAATAAATAAATAAATAAATAAATAAATAAATAAATAAATAAATAAATAAATAAATAAATAAATAAATAAATAAATAAATAAATAAATAAATAACCTAGTACTTGCTTCCAGAATCTGATTTTTGTACCCAAAAGCAGACATTTATAGATACTCAAATGGTCAAAAAAGAAAAAAAAAGAAAAAAGAAAATCATGAATGGAGATAAAAAAACATGTTTTGTGGAGAGGATTCCATATGCAGTAAAGTTTGGAACTTTACCTTGGACAGATTTGTTGACAAATAATGGAGAACTGAAGGTGTATTTTGCAGTGCAGACTTCAGCAAGAAGGAAACCCCGTGCAGTGAGGTATCCTGCAGTGGGAGCGTTTTTTCCAGGAACGCAGCGCATTGCGTCTCAGGAGCTATGAAAAGTGTTGTGAAAATGAATGCCCAACAACCGCATGACATGTCGAATGTTCAGCTTCAGATGGAGTATGTGGAGACCTTAAACTGGCTTTTAGAAGCCACATCACCTGTGGACGGTTCAAGTGTAAAAGACAACTGGTCCACTTTTATAACAATTCCTTTCCAACACGCTTCGTACTGCTTATTAAAAATTTAAACAAAGTTAAACAACGTTTTTCCTTTCTACTGTCACCTACATATCTACTGCCAGGATGGGAGACTGCAACACAGTGAAGATTTGACACAGTTTGCTTGCTTTCTTAAGTTACTTTTACTAAAAGCATTTTGGTGCTATACAAATAAACTGAGTTAAACAGAATTACTGTATCTCATTGAGCAGTGGCTATTTTTATTGAAATGTTTGACTTTACTGAAACTTTTCAACACTGGATTTACCATGCAACTGGTTAACTTTTGAGTCAACCCATTTCAAGATAGCTATCTGATAGCAACTGATCTGAGGAAACACAAAAGTTGCTATAACTCAACCAGTTGTTTTCAGAAACTGTGCGAGGGTTTGATCTGATAGTAGCTGGACATCATCATTCATCATAATTTACAAGGTTTAGTCATAACTGTTCCTTCTCATCAGATGATCTTTCTTGAACCATCTGACATGAAAGATGGTGAGTGATATGCATTCCTTGAAAGAAAGATGGGTCATTAATTAATTGTAATAAATAAATAACTAAATAAATAAATAAATAAATAAACATTTGTATTTTTGTGTAAAATGTGAAACCGAATGTGTTGGTAAAAGCACATCCATTGTGTACTCTGGCAAAACATAACTTACTTAAATATGACAGAACTGAAAGAAATTTGCTCTCCCTTAACAGGTGGTTTGATCTGTTTTGAAAGGTAGAAAGGTAGGGATTTGCATGAATTATAATTCCAATGAAGAATCCATAAAATTAAATTGATCTTTGAATTAGCAGACAGAGTGAGGCAATGGTGATTAGTGTGTTCAGCAAGGCAGAGCTAATTAGAGCACCAGCCGCTCAAATTGTGAACGTGTGTGTGTGTGTTTTGTCTCTGTGTCGATTTATGGTCTTTGGTCGAAGACTTCAATTTCCTTCTCCTCCTGACAAGTCAGAGGTTATAAATCAGTAAGACACGAACGTACAAACACACTCTCACACACACATGTAGACACACCATCTGTGCATAGTGCAGTATAATTTACAGCGCACTGTGTGTGTGTTCTAGGTCAGTGTAATCATTTTCTCATTTGACTTTACAACAACCTTTATAGGATTATTATGAATAAACTAAGGTTTCATGCTGTCTTTAAATAAATGTTACACTAAAATTTTAGACAAAAAAATCTTAAACTACATGTTTATATAACCTTTTGCATTTAGTTTAGTTTTGAGATATAAAATAAATGTTTGTCATATAATGTGGTTAAGATAAATTCCTTATTCTACAGTTTATTTAACACAGAGGGGCCCGCGGGCCAAAATAGGTCCACCAAGCCATTTGATTTGGCCCACAAGCAGTTGTCCTGGTTACTAAATTTTAATCTTCTGTTTTATGTAGAAACACTATATTTCCACGTAGTCTTTTCAAACATTGGTTCAACTATGTGTACAAGGAGCTGTAGTCAGATAGTCTTAACTCATGGTACTCACTTTATCTTTGAATTATGTTAAAATTAAATGTAAAATACAAGTAACTTCAAGAGACATCTAGATTAGATTTAAGCCCATATCTAGATTTGCACACCTCATAAAACCCCATATACTCAAATTTTAAATTATGAAAAGTCCCATGAGCCTTTGCTGCCTAAGCACACATTGAATTTTCTCCATGTCCGTGGGCTGAAAGAAAAAAAAAAACAAGCAAACAAAAGAATGTGGGCCACCACATGGCTGCTAGCTTTATCATAAAAAATAAAACAAATTAACTAAAGAAGTATTTGCATTTCTTATATTTTTATATTTGGCTCGCGGCCCTCAGATTGATTTTAATTTTGGCCCTCTCAGAGAAAATGTTTGGGCACCTCTGATTTAACATTTATGAACATGCTTTTAATTGTTTTTTGAATATTATACAATGATGCAATACCAGAGGTGTCAAAAGTATTCACATTCATTACTTAAGTAGAAGCATAGATACTATGATGATGATGTTGATGATGATGATGCCTTTGTCATTGTACAGAGCGCAATGAAATTACATTTAAGAACACCAATTCAAGAAGACGCACACATGACAAAAAACATGGGGAAACAGGTAAACAGGTCATGCTGCAACCAGCAGGGGTCACTTTAAAAGAAAAATGAGATAACACACAAGGATAGATGAGGGGAAAAACATCATATTATATCAACGAAATGTGACACACCATGGTGTTTATAAAAAAAACCCTGCAGAGCAAGAGCACATTTAATTAGCCAGATGAGTAAGTGACTTTAGAGGGTATGTACTGTATCTGAAGCCATACATTTTGCATACACTTGTGTGAATATCTGAAGAATGAGTCCAAAGAATCTAGTCCCCCAAAACCCATAGTTTAGAATACTGGTGTTGAATTGTTCATTCTGTGCAGCTTCAGATTGTCCTTCAGAGACCACATTACATAGAGTGAGAGTGGGGAAGGTGGGGGCCAAGCCACAAGTCAACGTAAACACCAGGGGAGAGCCAATTCGTAATCAGTTGTTTGGGAACAGAAGAAAATGTTTTTGGTCAGGCAGACAATAATAATTTTCCATCTGCCTTAATGTCCRCTACATCCAACGTGGTGAATCCAATCAGACAAATAGTGTGGGCAATCCTGCCAAGCTGAGCACTCAACTTCTCCAAGATCAATTCCATCTCACCAGCAAAGTTCAGGGACCACAGTTGGCCCACAACCCTCAGCAGAACCGCTTGCAGACTGAGTCCCGGCTCGCACAGGGCTAGAGCCTGAGTGCTGAAAGCGCAACAATGTTTCGTATTGGTCAGGCAGCCAGCAAATGGCCCGAATAGCCATCGACACTGTTTTGCAGAACACCAGTTCAACCTGGAAAGACTCACACGAACGCAAAATGTGAAATTAGAATGGATTTATTGCCATGATTGAACAGATTGGTATGTATGACAGGTTTGGCACTTGGACCCCAGACGAGAGAGGTTGAAAGCTCGACCAAGCTGATTTGGTTAGGGGATAGGAGTTTTCTTCCTCCCTGGGGCCCGGACGCTGGTGGTGACTAAAGGAGAGGGAGACACCTGGAAGGTAGGAGATGAAGGATGGAGGAGGGTAGGTGGTAGGTTGAGATTCAACTGGCGAGCAGCCGGAGCAATTGAGGAGGATGCTTTTATCTCAGACTGCTGGATCTTAATTGGATGAGGCTGGGCGTGCGATGACAGAGCTGAATGAGCCAGATGAGGGTCGTTAGTCTTCCAGAGTTGAATTTACATCAAAAACTCCATGAGACCACCAAGCCAATCAGTAGAATCCAGTGATCAGAATCCAATATATGCTAGTTGAACAGAGCAGAACAGAGGTCACACCTTTGACATGTGCTCCCATGGAAAAATTTTATCCAAACATTTATTAAGAGACCAGCTAACCAAATCCATAAAAATAAATCCATGATTTTCAGTTTCGGGTGAAAACATAGAAGAGGGGTAATGATTTATGTTCAAAGTGGCAATATTCATCTCTTCTCCAATCATTTAAATTTATTAAGGAGTTCAGGTATCAACATAAGCAGCAGCTCACAGACAGAAACATGAGTTGAAGGCAAGTCATCCTCAACAAAAGGACCTTAAAATTAGAACCAACACTGTGGTGATACTAGTTCGATTTACCAATAATGTTTGTTGTACAACAGACTAAAAGTCCCACAGTACGTCTTTACTGCCCCATTGGTTCCATTTTGTTGGGTAATACCACTGTGGTTGTGCTGTTATGACTAAAAACAAATAAAATCTGAAAATGAGATTCTAGTTAAAGTTATCTGGACTTCTTAATCTGTGAATACTTTTCCTTTTCATTTGAGCAGATTTCTTTAAACATTATGTAGGTTAAACAAAGTTGATAGTCTATTGAATTAATCCTTGAGGTTCTCCAAGTTTGACTGCAGCAGTTTGCGTGGTAAACTTTCAAACAAATGATACAACTGAAGGCTTAGCATTCATTCGCATTATTCCTACGCCTTTAAGCTAGTTAACAAGTATACAAACATTGTTTTTACCTATATTTCATCCCTTGCTAGTTAAAGCAATGGATAAATCCAATCCTCTTTAGTTTCTGTGCAGAAGTTGTGTTGGCTTGTTTTTCACGTGTTTAAAATAAACCTTAGCAAAGTCAGGGAGGAGACAGTAGAACAGATCCAGCGGCAGGGACCATGATGCAGGCTCTTTTCAGGTAAAGGCAGATTGTAACTCTTCGCTTAGCTTACAGAGGTGCTGGACACTTTTTTGCTCTCTACCGAACCAGCCCCTCCTACCCTGCTTTGTAGCTTTTTCAAGCCTTTTTTCTACCTACCATCTGAAAAAAAAAGTAATTATGGATTTGATCAACTGTTCTCTGAACACAATTGACACTATTTTTTCCACATTAAGATTGGGATGAGTGGAACGGTTGCTGCTGGTCATGTCAGTGGTTCCTGGGGGCTTAGAACCTGATGTGTCTTGTGCCACTTTCCATTGAAGACGTGGAAGATTTGTATGARTTTGGATTTATGATAACTGGATTTCTGCTGATTAGTGGAGGCAAATTTCTGATTTATTAGAAAGTGAAAGCGATCCTGACAGTGGCTCGGGCCATTGAGTAGCTGTCGGGTGCAGTGGATGGAATCTGCCATTCTGGGGGCACACAGACTCAGATGCTGGGGGAGATATCACTGTTCTTTACACAAACTGCAGCTCATTTGATGTGCATTTCATTAAAACAAAGTTATTAAATCCATGCACCGCTAAAAATATCCCATCTGAATCCAGATACTGTCACAAATTGAAAAATGGCAGGGTCAAAAAAGTTAAGATTTTTTTCTTCTCTCTGCTGCCTTTCATTTCATTTTATTTGTGATTTTGACATACACATACAGTATGTATGTATGTATGCGTACATATACACTCACCGGCCACTTTATTAGGTACACCTGTCCAACTGTTCGTTAACACTTAATTTCTAATCAGCCAATCACATGGCGGCA
>NW_013952721.1:295401-302696 GCF_001266775.1 Austrofundulus limnaeus | reverse complement strand
CATCAGAATAGTTATTTAAGAAATGACTGATTGTTTCAAAAGTGAAAAACTGACATGAATATTTAAAGATGTTTATATTTGGGCATTTTTTTGTTTAGTTGTCAAATATTTATTTTTCAAAAAATTGACTATTGCATTATTTGTGTTCTTAAAGGCAGCAGGTATGGGTCATGTCATTTTCTTTAGCTTGATTAATTTTGCACATTTTTATTTGACTAAAATATTATGTTAATTCTGTGTCACTTATTCATGCCATTAAATCAAATTATGACTTATTACCCTGCTACCATGTCATTTCCATATTACTTTCATCAACCAGAGCTAAAATTTTAGGTTTTGTTAGTAAATAGTTTATAGAACTAAAGTTGGTTACTGATTAAATGTGTTTTTAGCCCAGGGGTGGGCAATCCTGATCCTCAAGGGCTGCAGACCTGCATGTTTTATTTTTCTGCTCCAACTCATCTGAGTTGAATGAATGGGTGATGATCAGGCTTCTGCAGAACTTGGAAGAGTTAATTCAGTGACTGAATCAGGTGTGTTGAAGCGGGAAAACAAGTAAAACATGCAGGGCTGTGGCCCTCGAGGACCAGGATTGCCCACCACTGTTTTATCCACTAAGGAGAGTTGCAATTTAATGCAAGAAGATGATCAATCATTCAATAGACCTTTGAAAAATGTGTCCCCCTCACTTCTGAGATGGTGATTACACCTATGGCCAAGTGCTACCACTTTATTTACACCACGCTACCTAAAACACAGCACCAAATTCAGCACAGCTCAGGTGAATAAGTGTCCAGCTGAAAAAGAAGCAGACAAAATAGTTTATATGAAAGAAAAGACTAAATTAAGTGGCATGGATKTGGTTCAGGTTTTGAACAGTGCTTTAMGTGGAAAAAATAAGTGCCGRAACTCCCCTYAMTGTCATTTAAATATGGGACAAAAACATATGTAATGTTTTTGTACAGATCTGTCTATCAATCCATAGATCWGGAGTTYTATTGCACAGAAACGACAAAGAACAAAACCAGTTCTAATTCAAATCCACAAGTCAAATTTACGGGATCTTGGAGCACAAAGTATCTAATAATTTGTACTCGGTTACATTTACTTGCATAACTTTTTGGAAAAAAAATATAGCTATGGTAGTAGTTTTACTGCATCATTCTTTTTTCTTTTACTTGAGTAATATTACTATAAAGTATAACTACTCTTAATTGAGTAAAACGTCTGGATACAGGCATTACTATACTAAATGAACAACAAACATGTTTTAACCAAATCTGCACCTGATACAGACACAATTTGTTCAAATGAGAATTAGTGTTTGAACAGCTTTGTTGATCTGATGTTCGTTTCTATCTGCTGAGCCTGCTGAGGCATTTCAAGGTAAAAAAAACCTGTAGTAAACACTAGAAGTTGCCACAAAACATACTTTACCCTGTTCTAGCATACATTGCTTTCTGAATTAGTTAAAATGTTTTAAAATAAAAACAAAAAAATGGAAAAGTGCTTATTTTGCCTTACAATACCAAACTTGAACATAACTTTATACTTCTTGTCTGTCTGATGACATCATTTTTAAATATTGAATCAGTTAGTCAGTACTTGGGTAGCCATTTTACCAAGTCATTTTTTTTATTTTACTTGAATTGTTTCTTGGAGAGATACTTCTTACTTTTACTTGAGAAAAATGTGTTGAAGTAGTGCTATTCTTACCTGAGTACAATGTTTGGATCCTCTACCCAGCTGTGCTTGTTCTGCAGAACCAACAGGTCATATGACTCATCATGAGCAGAAGGACCAGCTGCACCAGTAGAGAGCAAAAAGCTCACTGCTAAGTAAGCTCTGCCTATAAGTCCTGGTTGGAATTAGCTGTAACAGGTCTGTGTAGGACCTGCACTCTCCATGCTCGCCTGCAAAACAAAGGAACAATCATAGGGCTAACACAGTGTAAAACTGAAAACCTCACAAACTCAAAAACATCTGGACTTTAGATCCCATTCCCCCTGCATCCCTGAATTGGACAAAATAGTTTCAGTAAATTAGCAGGTAGAGAAAAATATAAACTAACAAACTAAAACATAAATATCAGTTTTTACTTTAGAGATGCTGAAAAAGTTTATGTAACTATTAACATATTTTTCTTTTGATTCTGTGCTGTCATACATGATGCTTAAATCTGTTTACCAAAAACAGTATTACTGTATGCTTTGACATTATGTGTAAAATCCTTACACATGTCAAAAGGAACTGAAATTTCAGTTAAAATGAAAAGTACAATTTGTGATTTGTGTATAGCATGTCTGTTTATTGCTGGTGGCCTTGAGCTTTGCTTAAAAGGTGTTCTTTTACACAAATTCTACCGCTTGTAACAGTCTCTTCTCTGGGATTTTTTGCTCTTTTGTAATATACTGATCAAAATCAACAAGCTGGGATTTTTCTTTCTATCCTTTCTACCATGACATAGTGTTTGCACTTGTTTCATGCTAACTATGTGTGCGCTGTCTGTCTCCTGGCTCTCAGCCTGTTATTTGTCCRTCAGTGATAATCTTAAAGTAGCCCACACACAGACAGGACAACAAGCTGCGGCGTGTCCATCATTAGCAGATCCTTCAAGCCTAAGACAATAAGGAGGAAAATGTTTAAAAAAAGAGGAACTGTGGTCTCAGAGATCCCGCAGTGTAACCTCTTTCTAACGCCGACACAACCCTGATTCACAATCGTGACGAATGAGGTCTGCTAGACAGAAACAAAGGTCAGTCAGAGGTTAGAGGACCGACTACGTCAGACTTTGGCATTTTATGGTTCTTGGGCCACATTCAGCCCCTAGCTGTCCCTGACTGTCTCGAAGAAGGTCAATAGAAAGTCAAAAATTAGACAAAAATAGAGGTTCATTCTGCATACAAATTCAAATGCTGTTTTCATTTTGAAATCATCTGCTTTTTAATTACTGTTTTATTTTTATTACTCTGGGGTTGTTTTGTTTTGAAAGCTAAATTAGCAGTCTTGTTTAAAGAGCCTCTGCACCGGTAAGTAGAGTTTACAAGAAATTTGAATTGGAGTGTTCAATAAGACTTCTAAACATTTGCAATATTTACTGAAGTCAGTGGCAAACCACCAGAGTTGTAAAGTAACTAAGTACAAATACTTTTTTTACTGTACTTAAGTAGAAATTTTGGTCATCTGTACTTTACTTGAGTAATTATTTTTCAGCGTACTTTTTACTTTTACTCATTACATTTTTACACAATTATCTGTACTTTCTACTCACTACATTTTTCAAAAAAGGTAAGAAGTAGAAAGTTGTTAATCCTATTTTATTCCGAGTTGTTATTACTTAAAAAAATACTGTCCTGATAAATTGTGTCTCCTGGATAGAGTGAATTTAATTGTGGTTGAATGAGAAGTATAAATATATACCATTCTGACACCATATTAGTTTGTACACAGCCCATCACAGCTGCACGCCGTCACAAAAAATAGTTTTTTGAGAAGTCACCTCCCAATAAATGTCTTTTTGGGAAATCAAACTGCTCACTTTTACTCAGTACTTTTACTTTTAATACTTAAGTAKATTTTGTGTCAGAAATTTACTTTTGATACTTAAGTCCAAAAAAGTAAGATACTTTAAGACTTTTACTCAAGTAATATTTTTAGAGAATAGCTTTTACCAAAGCATTTTTATGATAAGATACTTGTACTTTTACTCAAGTATCACTTTGAGGTACTTTATACAACACTGCAAATCACTGTGTTTAATCTGTAGAGAACAGACATCAACACAAGGACAGAAAACAGCACAAGTGACCCTCTGTTTGCACCAGATGTTTACACGCATGACCAAAGGTTTTTAGACCAACACAAGTATTATTTATCACAAAGTGTCCTTTTTTGTTTTCATGATGCCAGTTTCCAGCATAATTGTATTACCAATCTAAAGGCAAAGTAAAACTCCCCAAAAGATCCAATAAGAACTTGTAGTCGAGCCTCAAGAGGAGGCTGGATTAATTAAAAACTTACAAATTCTGACAAACTCCAAATATTGATCATTCAACAATGGGCTGCCATTAACAAAGATTTGACCCTGAATTTGACTGATGGAACTGCAGAGTTCAACAATTCAAATATAGACTCTTTGCATAAATATCATCTATGTTCACACTTCAGCTCTTGATGCACAATGCTGATTAAAAATAAAAGATTTTTGGCTTTAATGTTCACATTGCATTTTAAATGCATCCTCCATCAGACTCCAATGTGAACGCTACAATGCACTGATGTGACCCGCATGCACATAAAAAGATGTGATGTCACATTCAGCCACCTATTTAGCATGGATGCTACTTTTAGCATGTCCACTCTGAAGTTGTTGTTCAATCAGAGCTGATTAAATAATTATCTGACATGCTTGTTTAGTTCAGTGTTTATGTCTCAATCTGCTTCTGACCAGGATGCTCCTGTGCAGCATTTTATTTTTGGAATGAAGCAACAAGCTGGAAATAAAGTATTGACCGAGTAATTTTAGGATCAGTACGGATTCTCAGTCAGCCAGGACATGGAAAATTAAAAGAACAAAGCAATTGGACTTCTGTTCTGGAGCTACAGATTTAAAGGAGCAACACTATGGGTTTCTCAGGCATGTATTTAAATTCTATACTATAATAAAGTAACTATGTCACCTTCAGTTGTTATTAATACGTTGTTTATATTTTTARATACAAAATAAACTTGACTTCTCATCATATYTGTTTCTAAAAGCCTTGAAATTGGCCTCTGTTTCTTTAAGAACTTCCTTTTGCTTCTGTCCCRCCCATTTCAGCATGAGGCTGGGTGGGCGTGTGTGCTCTGTGATGAGGAAGCTGAGCTTGGAGACACAGCCTAGAGGAGGAGCTGATCCCAAAAGGCGGTTCTAGTCTCAACCAGTCATTTTTGCTCCCCTGCCTGGCTGCTTCAGGACACTACAGGATTTCTCAAACATGCATGAATGAGTCAAAGCAAGACTCTGGGCATGTTTTTGATGAGAGGATAACATTATAACATGATATAAAACTCAAAAAAGTTGATTTTACATGATATAGCCCCTTTAAATAGCAAGACTCGAGGTTAGTGTCATATCGATCCTTCACCCCCACCTCTGAAAAAGTCGAATGTAATGCAACATGTGCATTCAGACTACAGTCACTTTGAAAAACATCAGATATGTATCAGATTTAGTGCCACATACTGAAAAGACCTGGGTCGGATTTGAAAAATCTAATTTGTCACATTCAGACTGCAATAAAAAAATCAGATATGGGTTGCATGGGACAAAAACATAGGATTTGCCTGCAGTGTGAATGTAACCTTATTTTCAAAAAAAGCGTAAAGGACATATAAAATGCTTATAACTATATTTTGATACCATAGATTTTTAACTTCAGTTCAACTCAAAAATCTTTAGAAGTAATTTGTTTTAAAATAATGTCTAAACTTTTTTGATTGTTACATTCAAAYTAAAACGACGGACTTTCTGACTTTTACATGTTTCTTGGATTTATAATAAGTCCAAGAAACACCTAAAATGATCTTTGAAAAAGCAAACATTCATTTGTCCCATGAGCACATACAAATAGGACTTACTCAGGAGGCTGGAGTGAAGACAATCACTGCGTGCTGTTTAATGATCTGAGGGAGAATTTTGTTGAGTCATCAGGAACAATCGATGACAGCTGTGTCAGGTGCTGTCAGCAGAGGAAAACACCACACCTCAYCCTCATCCTAAAAATATCAAGTTGTTGATGAAGAACAGCTAAAAAACAACAATCTTTAAATATCTATAAAGTTGTGTTGTATAATATTACAGTAATGGAATAAGAACATATTAAATCAAATGCTAAAAGCTCAAGATTTGAAATTTATGCACACAATGAGTGTATTTGACCTTTGGACCACAGCTCTGCTGAGAACTGAATTGTGATTAAACACGTTGGTGTTGATGAGATGTTTAACTGAAGAGTTATGACAATTTTCTCTTTTATAGCAATAAATCATAGTTTGATGACCTGTACAGTTTAAACCCTGCAATGCAAACTCAAACTTTTAACCATTTTTGTTTCTTTTCTGCCTTAACAGTGTGTTGACTGAGTTTAAAGCAAATACTTTCAAATCTCTGAGGACTTTGTTTAAACATCAGGGCTGGAAATGTAAAAAAAAAACAAAAAAACTTTAAAGGTAAAATTCAATTCAAATCGATAACTTTCTGTTTGGAGCTTTATTCATTTCCAAGAAATTGTTCATTTCAATTAGAATGTTCAAATGGGCTCTTTCCTTGTTCCTTTAAACAATGTAAGTAAAAAAAATCAAACTTGATTTTCTAAACTTTAAAGTTGGCACTTTTCTAAATAAACTTAATAAACTTAATACAATATTGTGCTTATAGTTTTCAGTAAAAATCCAGGTTGAGCCTGTAATAATTTGGTATCATGAAAAATGACAGAGGTTTCATCTACGCACCACCGAGCTCTACAAACCCTGAATGTAAAATGCAAGTTAGGGAAGAATGGTCTTGAATGTAAAACATGTAAAGATGGAATGTGTTGAGATGGGTTTTTTTGCAACACAAAAACACAAATTAACCAAATCTGGAAATTTTGACGAATCTAATTTTAAAAGTGAGTTGCTGATTTCTACAGTCATTAAAGATGGCACCAAAGTAAAGATTTGATGTGAGCTGCTGTTTTCCTTTGACAGAAAACATTTTTTATTAACTGACATTCGTGATGTACTAAAGGTTACTGTCTTGTATTACAATTCAAACTGACTGCATTTAGAATATTTGTTTTGAACCATAATCTGGTTTATGATTTGGACTTATTTTACTCTTGTGTGAACTGGTATTTGTATATAGTGAACTAAATCAGACAACTGTAGTCTGTCATCTAATTATACAAATTAAAGACATAGTTTGTTAAAATTATTTAAAGCCAAATATTTTATTTGGATTCAACTTTACACTTTATTGATTTATCTAGACTTTTGCCAGAGTAAAAACATTGACTTTGTCAAAGAATTACTCTGGGAGTATTTTTGGGTGAGCTGACAGTTTAATTTATTTTTTATTCAGTTGACTGTATTTGCAGTGGTCACTGCTCTGCTTGTCTCAAATAATAAAAAAAAATACATATTTGTTTAACAACAACAAAGAAGCAACTCCTCTTCTACACAAAATTAAAAGAAAGAAAGAAAAGAAGCAACCAGAAYTGTTGTAGTGTTAAAAGAAATAAAGACTCTTTGGTCTATGGTCATTAATATTAAGT
>NW_013952721.1:292378-293733 GCF_001266775.1 Austrofundulus limnaeus | reverse complement strand
ATATTATATTATATACTGTACGTCAAGATCCCTGAACACACCTTTCACACATTTTTGGGACAAACTTTAAGAAAATCATTAAAAACAACAAACTTAAAATTTATAGTAATAGTTGGGTAAGATTCTTAACAATATAGGCAAATGTTTGTTTTTTCCCCCCTGGGAATTGTATCAAATCTAATGGATTTTTTAAAAATTATTTTTAATGTTGACTCACACAGAAACAAAAAAAGAAAAAAGGGGAATGTTGTGTAAATACCACAAACAGCTTTTGGAAATATTAAAACAGGTCATGTTAGATACAGWTATAAACAATATAGAGTACATTTGGTTGCAGATGAAAAATAAATGATAGAGTGTTATTACAATGAAAACTGAATATTGGCACTTATATTAAACATATGATCATTTTATGGAGTAATAATGCAAATATCAAGAATATTGTTTGCAAACAATGTAGTTGTACCATTTTCCCCATTTAGGCTCAGCAAAGTGTAATCTGCAAACTGAATACAATTTCAAAAAGGTTTTTAGCTTTTGTGACATTTGTGAAGTCTCCTTTACTGCATAAATAACAAATGAAGGTTTATCTGCAACAAACGGGACACTTTTACTACATGCTTTTAATTCTCCTGATCTTGTYTTAACACAAACAGATCCAGTAAAAATCTACGGGCTCTTCTCACCTGAACAATGTCACCATGCTGTACGAGATGCTGGATGAGGAGGAGGAGACCATGATGAAGATGGAAGAGTGGGCCAAAGAGGAGTGAAGTGGAGTACACGGTCAGGTCAAACCCTTGGTTTTTGGGTGAAACTAAGTTCACATTACCATAAAGATCAGTGTGTGAGGGTGTGTGTCTGTGTGTGTCTGTTTGGGGTGGGTGACACAAAATTTGTAACCAAGTGACATCGATAGATGGAGCTYCTATTGTGGTAGTCAAGCTAAAGACACGCGCATGCAGACAGCAGCCTGCTGGGGTTAAGGAGTGTACACATTACACACATGCACACGCACACACACGCATTCACCCACACACACATTAGTTTTCATAAGTTGCGTTCATAACAAACTAGATTTCTAATGTGTGTGTGTGTGTGTGTGTGTGTGTGTGTGTGTGTGAGTGTGTGTGTGTGTGTGTGTGTATGTGTGTGTGAGTGTGTGATGACATCTCTCAGCAGAAATTGAACCCTTGAACTGTGTTTCACCCTCTCTCCTCTTCTCTCTGTTGTTTTGTTGGTCCTTCATCTGGCCTTTATTGTTGCTTTCCTCCTTCCTCTCTCTCTTCCTGTTTCTGACACCTTCATTTGTTTTCAACTCTCTCTCTCTCTCTCTCTCTCTCTCTCTCTCTCTC
>NW_013952721.1:289904-292158 GCF_001266775.1 Austrofundulus limnaeus | reverse complement strand
TCTGTCTCTCTCTCTCAGTGTGTGTGTGTGTTAGCAGAACATAAAGTGGTTTCAGGTGTTTTGAGATCACAGCTTCATTTACTGGTTGAACTACTGTGTGAGTGTGTACAAGAACACACACAACCACACACTTACACGCATGCATGAATAAATTAGTAATCATTTGCAAGTCATCTGGGTATAAACTGAATATTAGGTGTTAAATTGGCATGTTTATGAAAAGCTTTTTGGTTACAGAATAAAATTCTTTTTTTTTAATATTGTATATTTATCTGCTCTTTCAGCCTGTTTGATGAGGCATAATTCTGCAGAATTGTTGAATTGTCTCTGTTTGAAAACACAATTTAGCTATTCAAATGCAAATTTTGTGGCCTATGTTAAATTAACATAAACTATGGTGGTGTTTTTTTTATTGCAGCCATTACAAACACAAATCAGTTAATAAGGGCAAATTAATTATCAGCTCAGTTTCGGTTCCTCCTTTGTCCCGTTCACGGGCTGATGCTGATTGCAGCGACCAACGAGCAACTGTGGGTACGCCACGGGGCCGACACAAAGAAAAACAGCCAGGTGTGCACATGCTCACACTTAAGGTCATCTTAAAACCATCAGTTAATCTAAACTGCRTGTTTTTGGACTGATGGAGGAGATTGGATCAGCTGGACAAGGAGACCATAGAACCTCCACACAGAGGCTCAGATTTAACCTTGTTGCTTTAAGGTCACAATCCTCGTGACTAATATTACAGGAATGTTAAAAAAAATTAAGTATGTCCAATATTTGATACAAAGTATGAAATACAAACATTGGCCTAAAGAATAAAATCAAAACCCAATTTGACAAATTCTGCAATATTCTCTGTTGCTCCTAAAATGGCAAACAGGGATGTAAAAAAAATCAGCAAACAAATAGTATTTCCAAATTAAATAACTTATAGATAAAATATTTTTGAGCAGATTTACAATGAACAACATGATTGTAATGGTTTGTTTCTCAAGATTATTATATTTTTAATTTATGTTGATTGTATTGAAAACACACAAAACCAGATAAAGCAAACAAATTATATACTTCAGCTATAAAATTATTTTTTTATGAAAAGCTAACAATGATTCTCAGGATGCATTTTTAAAATTCCGTTATGCGGGTTTACATTTGGTACAAACATGCTCATTTGTTTTATTTGATTACAAAATCAAATCAGTAACTAGTAATGTTAACATGTATTTTTTTCGTATTTGTTTTTCTTACCCAAAAAAACGGTTGGTTAGAAATTTTATGAAATAAATCTTAATTACTTGTCATTTGTGTGACATTTTTCTAAAATTTATTTTCCATCTCTAAAGCAAATAATGAATAGTGAAAATTTTAAACCGTAAACTGTATCTAACCATTTTGTTTTTGTCACATTACCATTACATTTTAGACTGATTTTGTAGTTACTAAATACAAGAACAGCATGTAATCTTTGAATATCTCATGCCAAAGTTTGTCTTTCTTTTGCATACACAAAATTTTATTTTACTAAAATGCAAGGTGCATCGGCTTTGTTAACAGTTATTTTCTGTCTGAGCTGTGTTTGTGAAAGTCTTCAGAAAAGGATTTCTGTCTCTTTTCTCACACGAGCCTGAAGCACGAAGTCAGCTGAACTCCTGAACTGAACTTGAACCGACAGCTGGGTCATCAAAAGGGCCAAAGGGGTCTTTAATGCACACACAAGCACAAGTGTGTCTTTCTGCTCATTTAACTATAAAGTATGTGCTAAATAAATTATCTGCCCTATTATATGTGCCCTCTGCATGCTCATTATCTAACACATTGTGTTATGCAGAATAAAAATAAGTTCTTGTAATGGCCACTCTTTGAAGATCTGTAAAAAGGAGTTTATGTTAAAATGTCGTACGATCAGGTAAATGAGTATTTTTGAATTCACAGTGAGTGATGTACAACAAAATGTTTGTATAAAATCTAAAGAGCTCAGGATTTATAGAAAAGTAAATGGACAAATAAGAAATTGGACATAGCCTTAAATCTTCAACAATCATGAAGTCAACTAACATAATGTCAAAGAAAAGGAATTCAAAATATTTTAATGTTCTCAAAACACCAAAATACTTTATACATACTTTTTGTTTGTAAAAGTGAATTAGCTGCTTAGATATTTTTTAAACTATAATTACAACTTTGATTTGTCATTCATAACATCAAACAAATTTTAGCAATTATGGAATAACTTACTAATGCAATTATATAT